>NC_137819.1:39697478-39749978 GCF_963921795.1 Nannobrachium achirus | reverse complement strand
GCACCAGGAAGTTGCTGAGTGGGCGGGGCGTGAATAGGGCTTATTGCTCATAACAACCACACCAGTCATCCTCATAGACACATGAAAACCAGAAACAGTACAAAACGATGGCACTGCCTCTTTAATATTTTCCATTATAGTTGGTGTTCTTACATTTTTGTTTTCAAAGACACGATTCTAACAAAGGCAGAGGAGGCTAGCGTGACACGGGCCTGGATGTCATCATCGATTATCCATGTGGATGTTAATATACTGCCGAGGGTAGCAAAAAACGGCTGGACAACCTTGAGGGTTGCTGTCGATGCTGATTCTGAACACTGGAAGGATACTGGAAGGACAGGCGGACGCATGGAGACCTCTGTTGAATGATGATTTCAGTTTGTCTTGGGGGTGTTAAGCTTAAGACCTGACTGAGTGGGTAAACAGAAGAACATGATATCCAGGTCATGCTGCATGGCAGCTTGCCTGGGGTCCAGAAGTGCGCAGTCATCTGCATATTGCAGCTCCTGGATGTTGCTGACCAGGGTCTTAAGCCTTCTCCTGTAGGCGTCTGGTGTTAAATAAGCTAAGCTGCCCATCGAGACGGAACCAGGGACCCAGGGTTGGGATCCGGAATCCGGAGGAACTGAAGGAAGCGGATCGAACATTGAGGAACCGGGATCGGAACCAGTGTTATCTCACCATGTGGACTGCTTGTATAGCACAGGGGTTTTCAAAGTGGGTGACGGGGCACCCTGTGGTGCCGTGACGGCAGTCCAGGGGTGCCACGAGATAATTTGGTAATATTTGGAATTTATTTGGACACTTGAAAAAATATTTAGTATCATTTTGAACTTGAAGTCCAAAGTTATTTTCAGTCAAAATGGCTATTATCTCAAAGTTTTCCTCGCAACATAATCACTAAAATATCGTCACTGTCGGGCAGAAACCTCGTATCTCCAAGTTTCAAATGTGTACGTCTTTTGGTAAAGCAAAGCCCTGCTTCATCATATAAGACTGTCGCACAAAACTAGCCGATCTACAAGTGTGCTTCATGGGGTGCCCTGATACAAAAAGGTTTGGGAACCCCTGGTATAGCAGAAGAAGTGAAGTCAATACAATACAATACTAGTAACCTCGCGTCACCAGACTTTCCACCTCGGAGGAAAGCCTTGTTCTAAAACGAAAAACTGATAAAAAAGAAAACGGTGGTTCCAGTTGGCGTCACATAAAGGAATCGTTAAAGGGAACCGTTGAGGAATCGACCGGGAATCGTTAAGGAACCGGAATCGTTATAATCCTAAAGGATTCCAACCCAAAGCGAAACTAGATTTGAATGCCTCCATCTGCCCACTGATGGACTGGTGGAAAAGGAGTGTGAACTGCCCCAGGAAAAGGTGGAATATCACAGGGAGCCATGTTAAAAAATATATCTATTTATTGTTGTTTATTCTGACGGGACACCACATATTGATGAACGGTACATATCAATGTAATGTAAATACACCGGATTTAGCAAAAATGCAAAGCAAAAACAAGCAGACAATAGTGTGTGCCATCAGCGCCTACGTCATTGTAGTCCTTAGCGGCCATTTCTTGAGTAAGAACACAGGTGTTTCAATTGTTTGATTGCGTAGAACTAATGCTATAGTCTAATCAGAACACCTGTGTAAGGCTGTGTTTACCCCAGAAATGGCCGCTCTTAGAACTACATTTGGCACACCCTATAGAGTACATTACATTTTACAGGGAAAACAAAGCATAAATACAACAGAGGTACAAAAGGTGCAATGTATCTAATCTGTTTAAGGCTATATAAGGCTGATTTCTTTTACTCTACTCATATATTATTGCACTGAGAAAAAAGCAGCGTTTTAGAGGGCAATATATAGGACTACTGGCCACCAACAAACAAGTACATGTCTGCACTCTGCATGCCATTGTGGAACTGTTTTGAGGATGGGGTAGGCCGATTGATATGGTATGCTGATGGTTGATGGCATTGCGCTTTGACGATTGATGATAACTATTCAGCAGTTAGTATAATGTGTAAACAGTTGTTCAACCATTAACAGGCAATGTAGACATTTAGTAGATTTAATATTCCTTTTGTCACGACAGTATTGTGCAGAACTAGAAGTCTCCCGGTATACTGCGACTCTTACAATGATTCATAATGTTGACACTATGAATTCATTTGGAACTCAGCGGCACCCAAGCACTTGAGCAGGGTGCAGTATAATGTGTTTCTTTGGGACCGCACTGGGGAGGGGAAAGACGTTTTATTTCCCTTGCACTGTTTAAGAAACATCCTTCGAGTCTGGTCGACTCAGCCGAGAAGGAACAGTTGATCTGCTAGGAGCTTTTAATGAATAAAACATGGTTTTGTGCACTTAGCAATTTGCTTCTGTTTGAAGAGATTAAAGGTTAATGTGTCACCCGTCATCTAATGAAAACGTATTCCCTACATACACATGACATACAGCACAAGGAGACACCCACTTGGTGCCTCAACTCAATTTCTCATCTGTACCTTTGTGAATGTCACAGACACAGAGGCGTGCACTCTCCTCTGCATGGGTGCATGGTGTTTTTATTGTTGTGGTGGAGGTAAAAGGCAGTGCTGCAGCTGGGGAGTAGAGAACTGGAACCTACACTCATTTATCGTCATTGTCGGATGGAAACCTTGTTTGTCCAAAACCGTTCGTTTCGTATTTATCATCTAAAAAATGTGCTAAACTAGTGAAAACAGCCGATCTAGTGTGCTTGTAGATCTGAAACCAATACTTTTGTGAAACTTTTGAAACCAATACTTTTGTACTTTTCCTCAAGTGAATTTTGAATTCCTGACTTTTACTTCGACGTTGCAGTATTGATACTTTTTTTTTATCCCACGATTTTTATAACCCATTTTTGTCACCGGGTGTCAATTGTCTAATGTAATCCTCCCTCTGCCAACCTGGGGAGAGCGTCTGACCTCATGCTTCCTTCTATGCATGAGGAGTCCAAGCAGCTTCTTTTCACCTGACAGGGAGGAGTTTCCCCGGCTGGACGTAGCGCGTGGAAGGAACACGTTATTCCAACCAGTATCTTTCCCCTCCATCAGGCTGGCCAGGGGGAGGCAGTATAGAGACCAGGATTACGACATGTTTTTTGTGAGGGTACCTACCCTAAGGGACACGGGGAGAACATACAAATTTGAAATTGATACTTTTATTGAAGTGAAAAAAAAAACTGTGAGTACCTTTTCCACCTACTGTCTCCTTTCCTTTCCTCCGTTCAGAGATGGTGCGCACTGCCACTCCCTTCCCCATGGTGTCGCTGCTCTTCGTCTTCACAGCCTTCGTCATCAGTAACATCGGACACATACGGCCCCAGCGCACCATCCTCGCCTTTGTCTCCGGAATATTCTTCATCCTGTCAGGTATAACTCACGCAACGCACGCACACGCCTAGTGTAAAAGCCATACTATCACCAGTAAGACTCCCTAAAGTATAAAAGCCATACTATCAATATCGGGCCTATTTAGTGTTATAGTTAGAGTTAAATGTTTTGAAATGAGAGCCTAATGGTGGCAGTAGAGCAGTGGTTGTCAACCTGTGGGTCGGGACCCTCAGAGGGGTTCCCAAATTATTTCTGCCTCGAAATTGTGAAAAAAGCAGATCTACACGCTCACAACGCCTCGCATATTTTCACAATGGTATAGATCGAGTTAAACTAAACGCAATGCTAATTACTACAATTCCAAGTGCTTGTGCAGGGTGGAGTATCCCCAGTTAAAATATGATCATTTTGGGGGTCGCGGCCTGAAAAGGTTAAGAACCACTGCAGTAGAGGAGCAGAGGGTCGACAAAATCAGTAAGTTTGCACAGAAAATTCCATGGCGATCCGAACTAGTAGTTTCCAAGGCATTTTAGTTTTGTGACCAAAAGTTTTAGACAGATGGACAAAACACCCATTCTTTGTAGGTAGACATGGAATAAAACAGAATGAAACTGGGAGAGTAATATGCTTCAAGTTGTAGAACACCCATACCGTACAGGAAAGCCATGTTATTGTACGCTCAACCCACACACTAGGTAAATGTAGTTGTCCTCCTTGAATACAAGATGAGATGATGGAACTTCCTCACCCCGTTTCTCCTCAAGGCTATACTCATCATCAACTGTATCTCTCCGTTTTTTTTTCTTCTTCTTCCGAAAGCACATAATCATACGTGTGAAATTACTTTTGATTGATTTTCCACTGTGCTCACTGTCGCCATGTTGAGCAGAATGTCGGGGGAGGAGAGGGAGATTCATTAATTTGTGTCCCCATGCCCTGTGGCAAATTGTCGTGGTGGCTTAGATTTATACTGTCTGAATACATTTCCGAGTGTGACTTTTGTGAGAATTCTGGAAACATTTCTGCATTTATGCGGCAGTGGCTCAGGGGAGCGGCCGGATGTTCGATCCCGGTCTCCCACAGAGGTAGTGTGTCGAAGTGTCCGTGAGCACGAATCCGAACCCCTAATTGCTCCCGATGTGCAGGTTGGTGCCTTGCGTATGGTTTCCTCCGCCATCTGTGTATGAATGTGTGTGTGGCGTCCCTGCAAACGTATTCCCCGCTGAAAAAAATCAGTTCTACTTCTCCCGCTCCGTCGGTTGCGCTCAAACAAAAACATAGATTCGGACAACGTTACACCTATTAAGAGCGAGTTAAGAGCTACAATCTATTTGTGTTTGTTTCACTGGGGAATGTGAACAAGACTGCAACGCATGACGTCTAATTATTATCTAATATTGTAATATTTTGAAATGTGGACTTTTGATATTCATAAGATTTTGATATGCCATAAAAAAAATCAGAATTTTAACAAAAAAGGTTTGAAATAATTCACTGAATGTGCAATGTATCATAATGAAAGTTTCCAAAAATATATTAAAGTTTCACGAAAGTTTACTTACACAATACTCAAATTTTTTTAGATGGATCTGTACTTTAGCACTGCGCCATTTGAGCTCCTTCAGTACAGTTTTTGTCTATACTCTGCCCATCTCTTTTTTCCCACCACCCAGTTGAATTGGATCCTTTTCAGCTGGCGGTCTGATTAAATGGTGTTTGTGCTTGGAGAGCCGAGGGTTCACAGTCTGAGCCTGGCCTGCAGCAAAGTGCTGACTGCCAGGGGTGTCGCACCAAATTCTGGGCCCTGGGTACAAGGATTCACTGCGGGCCCCCATGAATGTTCTTCATAGGGGGAGGGAGTTTAACCCATTTAGACTGGGAACGCATTTGTGCTTTAAGATTTACAAGCTCACAGCACGGCACCGTGCTGCGAGCTTGTAGATCTGCTATTTTTGAAAATTTGTGAAAATGTGTGCAAGGCTTTGAATATTTCAAATCCTTCCAAGGTTTTTTGAAAAACCTGTGTTTCTATGTCAGTGGTGCTCAAACCTTTTCATGTGAAGGAACCCCAGAAGGATATGTATTTGGCCACAGACCCCCATCTCAAAATATTTAGTTCCAGGGACACCCCAGAAGCAAATTTTGAGTTCAAAGATTTGCACACATTTTCACGACTTCTCAAAAATAGCAGATTTACATGCTCGCTGTGAGCTTGTATATCTGCTATTTTTCAATAGCTAAAGTATAAAATAATGAAGGCCCCTCCACCTTTGGCCCTAGTAACTCAGTCCCACTTCCCCCCCCCCCTTGTGATGCCCCTGCTGACTGCAAAGTGCCTGCCAGCAGCAGCCCAGTTACTGTCGGTTACAATTTCTATTTACAATATGGGGGTAATTTAGGTTTTTACAAGGCAGCAAAAGTTTTACAGCGGTCGAGAACTAATCCCAAATAGCAAATATGTTCTCTTTCGTTATAGACTACTGAAATAATGGAGAGGCAAACATGAAATAGATAAGTCGTTATCGCAATGAGAACAGCCCGCTTACTCATCATGATGACTTGTGGCTTTATCGTGTCAAAACAGAAGCTGTGCGACGGCTTCCTTTTGCAGGTGACAGACACTGATATGGTAATTGTCTAAACACTGAACGGAACCATGCAAATGTCTGCCTGTGATCAAACCGTGTGCAAATAAATAAGACTGCTTGTCCATTTCATTGACTTGAGTTCGCACCAGCAGTCATCATTACAATAAGGTTTTGTAATAGTTCATTATGGCGACGAAGCATCTTTTGTTTTGTCAATTACAAAGAGAACATTAACTTGTGTGCGTGCGTGAGTGAGTGCGTGCGTGCGCGCGTGCGTGAATAACCTTTTTCAGTTGTGTTATATCGAGATAGTGAGGAGGGTGTTATTTCCACATGAAGTAATTAGTTTTGAGAGTACCTACTTGGACTGTGATGATAACATACTGTAGCCCCTCTGCTGAATTACAGTATGTAAATGTATCAGCCTATTTGTGTTGCATTTTTGAGCGGTGGTCACAACGCTCCTATACGTGGCCGTGTGTGTGGGTCTGTCTCCGTGTCTGTCTGTCTGTCTGTCTGTAGCCTGCAGTAACCTTTTCTGGCCACACATGTTAAGGGAGGGGCGCTGTTGCACACACACACACACACACACACACACACACACACACCACACACACACACACACACACACACACACACACACACACACACACACACACACGCACGCACACACCACCGCTCAGTTCACACGAGTGTGATTTTTATTGCAGAAATGCAAAGAACCTAATTACAAAAACTGTTACAACTTCAGGTTTCAAATCTTGTAGATCGACTATTTTCAAACAGCATAGGTATAAAATAGGGCTAAAGTGATTTATGTATCTTTTATAATACTAGAAGCTGGGCCGCCCTTCGGGCGGCCCAGCGTCTAGTCGGCGACCTGGCCAACTCGGAACAATGTAAATAGGGAATGAATGCCCCGCCCTTTAATGCAAACCCCATTATACCTGTTTTCATAGGACCCGTTTTGACCATTTGTCTGCCTGTGTCCATTTATGCCCATATATGGAGATATCTGTATCTGTCTGTCTGTCGGTGTCCATTTTATGTCCATATATGGAGATCACTGCAGTTATAGTTCTGGGTCCATTTTATGCCCATATATGCCCATATATGGAGATATCTGTCTATCTGCGTCCATTTTATGCCCATATATGGAGATCTCTGTATCTGTCTGTCTGTGTCCCTTTTATGCCCGTATATGGAGATCTTTGTGATTCTGCATCCATTGTATGCCCATATATGCCATATATGGAGATATCTGTTTATCTGCGTCCATTTTATGCCCATATATGAGATTTCTGTCGCTTTTTCAAACAGATGGTCAAAACGGGTCCTATGACAACAGGTATAATGGGGTTTGCATTAAAGGGGGAACCGGCACTGTGTCTGCAACACAGTCGGTGGCACAGACAGATACAGAGATCTCCATAATGGGAATAAAGGGACACAGACAAACAGATGGAGGAGGAGACAAACTTAATGCAAACCCCATTATACCTGTTGTCATAGGACCCGTTTTGACCATCTGTTTGCCTGTGTCCATTTATGCCCATATATGGAGATATCTGTATCTGTCTGTCTGCGTCCACTTTATGCCCATATATGGAGATCTTTGACCATCTGTTTGCCTGTGTCCATTTATGCCCATATATGGAGATATCCCACCCTTTAATGCAAACCCCATGAATGCCCCACCCTTTAATGCAAACCCCAATATACCTGTCATAGGACCCGTTTTGACCATCTGTTTGTCTTTGTCCACTTATGCCCATATATGAAGATCTCTGCACACACAGTACCGGTTGCAGAAAACTCTGATGTCAGACTTTATGCCCATATCTGGAGAACGCGCGTGCCGGTGGGAAGAAGGGTTCTCGAGATACGCGGATTACATACATACATACACATTCACAGAGATTTTGTGTTGACTCATGTGGCGTACGTGATGTCAGAGCCTTTTATGAAATGATGTCACAATGACTCAGCGCTTGCGCCGATTTCCTCCGGAACAGCCTGATGTCAACAATCAGCTCCGCATAAGGAGATTCCGAACGTTTCGCGCCGGTTTCGGAAAACCGCGAGTCGGGTCGGGTCGAGGCCCGGCACTGCACTCCGCGCGGCGGCGGGGAACGCGCGTGCCGAATCTGAAGCCGGTGGGACGAACGGTTCTCGAGATACGCGGATTACAAACAAACAAACAAACAAACAAACAGACAGAGATTTGTCGCATTTATAGATAGATTACAATTTATATCTGAAAAGTAACTAGTAACTAAAATTTTCAAATAAATGTAATGTAAAAGTACAATGTTTGGATCCGAGATGTAGTGGAGTAGAAGTAAAAGTACTGGAAATTGGAAATACACTATTAAAGTTCAAATACCTCAATATTGTACTTAAGTACAGTACTTAAGTAAATCTACTTAGTTAGTTTACACCACTGGCTCTGGGTGGCATATATAGCGGTAGTCATTGTGATGTGCCTTTTGTTGTTTCGTTTTTAGTTTTTATCCGGTCTGATTTTGGACTCGCCTGCCGTGAAGTCACGAACAGATTTAGCAGATTCCTCCCGGTTTCCCTCTGTTCCTAAAAATGACTTTACCTTGTTCTTGCTGACGGACGGAAAAAAGGGGAACAGAATTGAATTCCAAATAATTGCTTTCCAGCGTTGGAGCTACACAGGGCTCCGTTGACCTGATTGCGTTGCTACAGGCACGCAGAGGGGTTTCATCCAACGAGTGAGGAGAGCACTTCTCATTTAACTCAGTGAAGCCTTGTTCTGATTAAAGGCATCACTAGAACTGAACCATCAGGGGTAGATGCAGGGACGTTCTGGGCCCCTGATTCAGCCCGGGAAAAAGAGTTGGAGAGGCCCTGCCTCATTTTTTTTGTTATATTTTGTCGTTGTCGGGTGGAAACCTTATATGTCCAAAACCGTTTGTTTTGTATTTATCATTTTAAAAATGATTTAAACTAGTGAAAACAGCCGATCTACAAGCACACAACGCCTCGCGCTGCGAGGCGTTGTGTGCTTGTAGATCTGCTGTTTTCACTACTTTTGTGCAACGGCCTTGTATGATGAAGCAGGGCTTTGCTTTGCAATTTTTTTTTACATTTGAAACTTGGAGATACGAGGTTTCTGCCCGACAGTGACAATTTACTTTGTTGGCCGTACAGCCCCCAAAATGGAACAAAGGCCGACATTTTAGTTTTATTTTTTTCCTAATGGCCGGCCTGGACCGGCCGGGAATGAACTGGTCGTTCGGGAGTTGTCCCACTTTTCCCAATGGCCAGCACGTCCCTGGGTAGATGTTGCCTGCTGAGCAGGCTGGACAACCAAACCAATCTCATTAGTCATCAAATTACAAATATAATGAGTAGTTTAAATGCACTCCCCCTTGATTCTCCAATGGAGTGACACAGCGGGACCCAGGGCATTAACGACTTGTGATTTTTGCAAGTCGACTCGACTCAGTAAAAAGTTGAGTTGAAGTCGACTTTATTGTTTGATGACGTCATCACATCACACACGACCCCCGAGTTATTTTGGAGGGTCTCCAGATGATTTCTAAAGTGCCAATTTAAGACTTTTTAATACCTCTAAAATGACAAATTAAACATTGTCCAAATTGTCAAATATATAGAGGCAATAATTGTGAAAATCTACATGCTCACAGTGAGCATGTAGATCTGCTATTTTCACAATAGAACGTTTTTTTCCAAATTCGACTTTTGACTTTCTCTGGTGGGAATCGACTTGTGTAATGAAGTCGACTTGTTGACTTTTTCCGATAATGCCGAATGCATGTGTGACGAACAACAACCTAAAGCCTAATTCATTATGGTGAAACGTTCTGTCGAAGAAGGGCTGAAATGGATAACTCGAACTCGGCTCGTATTCATGTACAGCACATTTCCGACGACCAAGGTCGGACCGAAGTGCGGCTGCACAGACAGAGCAAATAAAAACCAGTAAGACTCCCTAATCGGGAGATAAGCGACCGTCAGGTCGCAGCGTGATTTTAGGGCAAAAAGTGTAGGAGCAGTGTCCAAAAATGTGTTTGAAAAAATCGGCCTGATGATGGCGCTATATGGGACAGATCCATGTTGATGAGATGAGTGTAGACATACTGTGTAGCGATTTGTGTGATTTTAGGGCAAAATCAGTAGGAGCAGTGTCCAGAAATGTGTCTTAAAAAATCGTCCAGAAGGTGGCGCTAAACGGGACGTATCCATGTTGATGACGTGAGTGTAGACATACTGTGTACCGATTTGTGTGATTTTAGGGCAAAATCTGTAGGAGCAGTGTCCAAAAATGTGTTTTAAAAAATGGGCCTGAAGGTGGCGCTAAATGGGACGTATCCATGTTGATGACATGAGTGTAGAGCTACTGTGTACCGATTTGCGTGATTGTAGGGCAAGAATTGTAGGAGCTGTGCCCATAAATCGCATTTATGGGCACAACATTTGGCATGGATCGGGGCAACGGACGGACGGACGGACGGACGGACGGACGGACTGACGGACAGCTGGTCGAGCTTTTGATAGTAACTGCGACCTGACGGTCGCAATGATGCAGACAAACGATGTGATGCAATGCGAGAGTGCAGTCTAGCCAACGCCGGCTCGGGACTCCTGAATCGCTGCCCTCCATGCCCTCCTATCTCGCACCAAGGTCTTGAGCTATGCAGTGCTGTTAGCTCTGCTGTTGACACTGCAGAGCTGCAAGGTCCTGATTCCAGGGCTGGATTAACACCTCAGAGGGCCCCTGGGCACTGAAGCGCCAAGGGGCCCCAGTGTGCGCGCAAAATGTTTTGTAGGCATGTAGGTCCAATATAACTTCTGCAGCAGCAGTTGGCTCAGTGCGGCCCGGCGGAGTTTTAATCAGTTGACTTGACTTTCATGAAATATTGTACATTGTACACACAATCAGCACTTTTCAGCATCATTATCACATCATTTGTTTCAGGGGGTGGTGGACATCATTTATTTCATTCTGATTTATTTTTTTTATTTTTTTCATTTTTTTTTATTTTTTGGAGCGCCCTTGATGCCCAGGGGCCCCTGGGCACGTGCCCAAAGTGCCCATATGGTAGATCCGGGCCTGCCTGATTCCAAGGGTATAAGGAAAGGAAGGATGTAAGGGAAGGATGTAAACAAACAAGAAATTGCAATCATGTGAATCTCACAAATTAATCAAATCTCTTACATTAACCACTTGAACCCTTGCATCCCTATTCTGAACGGAACATTCACTGAAAATGTGTTGATCTACAATCCCACAACATCAACGCCTCATAGCGTGAGGCGTTGTATGCTTGTAGATCGGCAATTATTGGTGTAGAGTGAAAAAAGAGACAACCAGGTACCAAGTGTTCTAACTATTGAGGGTTTAAGTGGTTAAAATGTCTCAAAATACAAATTAACATGAATCCAACACAACACTACACAATGATTGTACGTTTTTTACTAAACTATCTACAAATAATTGAATAAACTCCCACCGCACAGGGTATTCATTGCTGGTGATAACAGTGTCTTTACTCAAACCCAAACCTTGATACTCACTGACAAACAACAAAACTGTATCTTAAATAGGATTTATTCACACAGTATGCTAACTAAACCTATACTTTTGTACAGTAGCCGTAGTTAGCCAGCCAGTCAGTCAGTCTGATGTTAGGTAATCGACTGTACAGGACAAACAGAAACAAAATACAACCTTAATGTTACAGGCATGATATCAACTGTATCACGAAACATAAAGGTACATATTTGTGTTAATAAACATAAGATTAAACACTTTAAAAATGCACAAAACTATCGCTCACCAGCTCCGCATCACCAGTCAACAAACGAAGATGTGATGAATGATAGAACGTCCGTGTTGAACATGCGCAAAGGTGTCCCTTACATAAACCCAATATGGACAAAAGGGATTATACATAACACAAGTAATACAGTACACACCATAAGTCTGTACCATACCAAAAAAATGTTAACTCCTGTGTGTGTTGCAGAAATAATTCTGAAAAAGCAACATTAGAGAAAATATACAATAATTTCCAAATACAGGGAGCAACAAGTTGTAAATTACTTACATGACCACTAGAGGTCACTTTTTAACAATAAACCACACAATGATAGTGCTGTCAAACAAGCCTATGAAGCTATCGATGAAATGTAGGAAAAAGTTTCATCTGCAACACAGCTTTGTACAATATGTAGTGGGGGTCCCTGCTTCATCTCTCTGAAGAAAACACACACATACACTGCAGTCGATGGCTATAGCCTCTTGCAGACACATACAGTTACATTCATATACTTTTGTGGCATACCAGCAGTGTGCACGAGAAATGTGGTGCTGATTGGTCTAGCGGTTTATGACACACACACACACACACACACACACACACACACACACACACACACACACACACACACACACACACACACACACACACACACACACACACACACACACACACACACACACACACACACACACAGATAGACCCTCCTATAGATGGCTAGACTGCTGTCTTTCACCATGTCTCTGGCAGTCCCAAGGAGTGACATGTCTCACTTAAATCTGTGTCCTCTGAACCAATGTTACATCGACCCTCTGTTGTTCCTCTGACACGGTGACGTTGTTTCCTTGCTCTCTCTCTCTCTCTCTCTCTCTCTCTCTCTCTCTCTCTCTCTCTCTCTCTCTCTCTCTCTCTCTCTGTATGACAGCTAGATAACACTTATCACCTCCTGTAGTAACCGTAGGCTGCTTGTGTGACAGCCTGGGTCCCTATTGACCTGGCCTGTTGCCAAATCATCGTGTCACGGGTTCTGTCTAAAAGTAGCACACACACACACACACACACACACACACACACACACACACACACACACACACACACACACACACACACACACAACAAACAATGACGTCACCTTCCTGTTTACGGTGTGTGTGTGTGTGTGTGTGTGTGTGTGTGTGTGTGTGTGTGTGTGTGTGTGTGTGTGTGTGTGTGTGTGTGTGTGTGTGTGTTCTTTTTGGGCGACAGATTTGAGCCACAGATGCTGGCTTAGCGTGGTCCTGTGCTGACTTGGCACTTTAACATGGCACCACTAAGCTCTCATTATAACGCACGCGCACGCGCGCACACACACACACACACACACACACACACACACACACACACACACACACACACACACACACACACACACACACACACACACACACACACACACACACACACACACACACACACACATACCGGTACACTTGTGTGCAAGCAACGGTGCACCAAACTCAAATCTCTGGTTGCCATGATCTAACAATGGGCCTCATTCGCCAACAGTTCTTATGAAGAAATTACTTCTTAGACCCTCTTAGAGGACAGCAATGTTTTCTTAGCTGTGATATGTTCTTATGTTAGGACAACATCTACACACAGGTGGCCTTTGAGTTCTCAAGTGTGACATGTTTGTACAAAAATTATTTATTCTTGAAGTTTCTTCAATTCTACAGTTGTATAACAGCATTTAAATTTCAATAATATTTGTTATTATATCTTTAGAGCAGTGGTTCTCAAAGTGTGGTCTGGGGTCGTCTGGGGTCCTTTAGGAAGTTCCAGGGGGTCCACAGCAAAACGAGGAACAGTTCTACCACTTTAACCCTATTTAATACTTTATTTGAAAATAGCTAATATACAAGCCATGCACAACGCGTTACCATTACAGCCCATTTTGAGATCGGATATTTTTGAAACATTTAGATAAATCTTGAAAAAGGTGAAAAGGTTCTCCAGGTGGGGGTCTGCAGAATGCATGTCAATTTGGGGGTCCTTGACATGAAAACATTTAGAACCACTGCTTTAGAGTTTTCAACAGGTCTGAAAATTACATCCCAACCCAAACAGACCCGGGTGAGTTGAAGCCCCCCACCTTCATCGCCCTCCCCCCATACACCCATTTTCTCGTCCCCTTATACATGACAGCCCCCCTTGCACCACCATATCACCCACCACACCCTATACTTCAACCCCATTATTTAACTTAAAGCCCCTCTATACCCACCCACAAGCTTGCAGTAATAAAATGTTTTATATCCACTACCAACGCTACTCCTGAACATATGGATAACATGCTAATTTCAGCAAATTTACATTGATGTCTATAATGAAATAATTCATAGACAAAATTGTGTGCACATCTCAAGCCTTTATTCAGGCCAGGTGCTGGACATCAAGGTATCAGACAATGGAAGGAGAGGAACACCCGCCAGGGCTGGATTAACCAATGGGCCGGTGGGGCCGTTGCCAGGGGCCTTTGGGGGACTCTGGGCCATGTGGTCATTGACAATTTACTAAAATTAAATGTATACGTTAATTAAAAATCAAATGTGTGGGCCCCTCCTCTGTTGTCTACAGGTGCTTTCTTGACCCACAGATGATCATCATGGCTTAAAATCCGACGTGCAGAGGGAGTGGGGGTTATGGTGGAGGGTGGGGGGGGGGGGGCCCTAAAGAAATATCGGCCAGGGGCCCTCGCGGGGTTAATCCGTCCATGACGCCCGCACGCACACTGTTTATCTGCTCCAGAAACTCTCTTTTTACTTTAGGCAACTGCAACGTTTCGACAAATAGTCTTCATCAGGCAAAAGTTCACTCCATCCATTATAGTGAAATAAATGTATTCATTAAGTACAAATAATTTGCTGTTCACTTCAGAAGTACCATTCACTTATAAGAAATGTAAGAAGAAAGTCACAAAGTTATTGGTGAATGAGGCCCAATGTTTATGGAACCGTATTACTGCGAGAGCATTGTGTGCTTGGAACTAACAGTATAAACATTCAACCCACTTCAACAGATAATGAACCCTCCGCTAAAGAATCTCCAGTGCTGCGTTTGGAATTGACCAGACATCATTAGTGAAAAGAAATTGCTTTCTTGACGCCTTTTTGGCTCAAAACAAATTTTACATGCAGTCAGTGAGCCATTTCAAACAACTGACAGCCGTCTGGAGGTGTTTGTCACCCATGCCGAGCGAGAAGAATGAAAAGGGGGGGAGTGAGTGATAAGAAAACTTGTCACAGAGTCTTTTGTTTTGACACAAAGAAATATGGCTCCCTGCAGAAATCAATGGGAGCAATTTCTATTCTCCATGCTTACAACGATGTCTCGCCCCTAATAACAACAGGCACTGTCGTGTATCAATTCATCATCTTTGTTCTCTGTTCATCATGGTGTTCTGTTAGTGTGCATGGCAGTTCTTGTGTGTGCGTGGCTCCTTTTTCAGTATTTCAGTATTTTCGCTTATTTTTGACAGATTTCCATTACTTAATGAAATGCCACAGCAGGCAGAATGATCGCTTAACTAAGAATGTGGCTTACAGTATGTAATTTCTTTTCATTTTTGGACCACTTTTCTCTGTAATGTAATGTATCTACAAATAGCCATAGCAGTTAAAACTGCTTCTTTTGATGGGGTGCCTGGTGGCTCAGCCAGTTATAGGGACACAGACCATATGCATCTTGTGAGTCACGAGGAGCCCAGTTAGAATCCATCTCACTGTCCTTCTCTCTCTAGTCTCTGCCCTTGGTTTGCTGTCCTATCTGAGAAGCATACCATGTCATAATAATAGTAATAATCGTTGTGTTTTTTTATCATCTTTTTGCATTTCTGTCATCTATCTGTGTTATCTTTAATCGTTCCATTGATGCGTGTCCTCCACACACACACACACACACACACACACACACACACACACACACACACACACACACACACACACACACACACACACACACACACACACACACACACACACACACACCCGGACACCAGGGACGTGCAGAGAATGTTAGAGGCAGGGGCTGACATTTCTAAAAGGGCCTTTTGGTGAAAGTATCGAAAATAGCAGACCTCCAAGCTCACAACGCGTCGCAGCGCGGCGCGTTGTGAGCTTGGAGGTCGGCTATTTTCGGTGCTTGATACCACACTGAACCAAGCATAATCACGTGAATACTGGAGATGTGGCGTAACAGCATGGATTTCTACACAGAGAGGGCAATTCTTTAAGATGCTGCATTCAAGTTCAGAAGAGTTTGGAAAAGGCAATTCTCTTGCTGCCTTCAGGTATGACATGGAAAGGAGGGCATTTGCATTTCTTTCACCATAGTAAAAACTGCATTCATGGTCTGGAGAGGGCACTTTTTACAGACAGGGCTCAAGCCCCCTTTGATGTCTATGTGTGCACGTGCCTGATGGACACACTGGGTAAGTGCGTGCGTGCGTGCGTGCGTGCGTGCGTGCGTGCGTGCGGATGCTGGTTCATCCGACACTTTGTTCCCAAACATAATATCTAAAAAATAACATTACTGTCTGAATTGCCGTAGAATTTGCTGCATACCTTCATGCTCCTGGTTGATGAATCACCACACATTTTTTTGGGACACCATGACCTTTCCTCTAGCGCTAGTAGCCTTATCTTTGTTGTCGGGTGGAAACCTTGTATGTCCAAGACCTTCCTTTTGTATTTATCATTTTAAATGATACACTAGTGAAAATAGCAGATCTATAAGCACACAACGCCTTTGTTTTCACTACTTTTGTACGACAGCCTTATGATGAAGCAGGGCTTTACTTGGTGAAAAAAACATACAAATTTGAAACTTGGAAATACAAGGTTTCTGCCTGACAGTGACGTTATGCTGCATTCACACTGGCAGCTACAAATGTTTTTTTTTATTACTTTCTTCAGTATTTACAATTTTCAATGTACTTTGTCTCGAGGCAAATATTACACTTTTACTCCACTAATTACCGTATATGGTACTTCAAGTATATTGTGATGCCAACACTTTAGTACATTTTGAATGCAGGAAGTTTACTTACTACATTTCAGTATTGATACTTTTACTTAAGTAAAACATGCAACAGACGTGCTGACGTCATCAAGCGTGCCAGACGACTCCATTGAGAAACAAATACAAAGGAAAATGATTCAGTTGAAAAGAACATGGAAATAATTAGTTTCCCCCCCATTAATAGCTATAGGAATTGTGTGGAAATGGTTAAACAAGACTTGGACGCCGTGTGTACCTTTGTAGTTGCAAATGAAGCCAGCTCAACTTGGATTTTTGTAGCATCGCTATTATCTTCGAGTTTTTTGGCTTCCATTCAAAACAAATGGTAGACTGTTAGCTTTGTATCTGACTGCCAGTGTTGTGAGCAATAGGCCAACTTTAAATGATTCCGTTTGAAAAGGTTTTGTATGTTTTTGCGCCAATAATACTGAGACCTTTTTGATCCTAGCTTGGAGCCAGAGGAGCTACAATTGTGTTTTCTTTCATTCCCAGGGTGAGGGCAGAGGACTCCTGTAATTTCTGTTATTTTGACAGAATTCCATAACTTAATGAAATACCACACCAGGCAGAATGATCGCTGATCTTGTGGCTTAAGTGTCATTGCCCTCTCTCTCTCTCTCTCTCTCTCTCTCTCTCTCTCTCTCTCTCTCTCTCTCTCTCTCTCTGTGTGTGTGTGTGTGTGTGTGTGTGTGTGTGTGTGTGTGTGTGTGTGTGTGTGTGTGTGTGTGTGTGTGTGTGTGTGTGTGTGTGTGTGTGTGTGTGTGCGCGTGTGTGTGCGCGCGTGTGTGTGTGTGTGTGTGTGTGTGTGTGTGTGTGTGTGTGTGTGTGTGTGTGTGTGTGTGTGTTTTGCTCAGTCATGTCTGGTAGAATTGGTGGGAAATAGGCACAGTGCTGCCATCTGGTGGCTCTTTGATGGAATAACACTATTATTCTATTATCCTTCTCTGCCACTAACTTTAACAACAGTGACTTAATTGATTCATTACTTGCTTACTTGCTCATCTCCTCCTCCTCTCTCTCTCACACAAGCCAGTTTGATGACCGACTCAGCCGGTCATCAAATTATTGTCTAAAGAAGAATGTGAGAACAGTGTAATTGATAGAAAATAAGTATGTTTTTGTGTGAACTACTTCTTTAAGCCCTCTAGACTTATTAAACTGAACCTGAGTTACCTCTGTACACCAATCTCTTATGCCAAATATAGCAGAGTGTGACGCGTTGTGAGCTTGTACTGTTTGTACTGCTATTTTTGGCTATAATGTTCCACCCAGAATATAGATAGATGAATGCTGGGGTTCAAGTGGTTAAAGAAAATGGCTGACTTATAAAAAGCAAAGTAGACATAACATACTTGTGTTTGGATCACTGTGTATTTGTGACTGTGGACACTGGTGTATTCGGTATGCTGTGCTATTTCTGGGCTATTCCCCCAGAATATAGATGAATGCTTGGTTCAAGTGGTCAAAGAAAATGGCTGATATATAAAAAGCAAAGTAGGCATAACATGTGTATTTGGAATACCGTGTTTACTATTTGTCACTGTGGACACTGTTTGCATTCGGTATGCAGTGGTGATAAAAGTACTAAATTCTTTTAAAGTATCAATACTGCCTCTGTTTAGTAAAAATCCAATACTTTGGTAAAAGTGCTAAAGTATTGTCATCAAAATATACTTAACGTAGTAAAAGTAAAAATACTCATTACACAGAATGTTATCATTAATTGTGTAAACTGTATTTAACAAAATCTTTTAAAAATAGCAGGTCTACAAGCACACAATACATCACATTTTGACGTGTTGTGTGCTTGTAGATCGACTATTTTCTTGTAGATAAAAACACAAACACATTTGAAATATTGATTTGATGCATATTAACCATAGGAAGTATTACGTTTGTTTTTATTTGCACATGCATGCCATAAATTCCATAGGGATAGATCACACATGACATTTATGACATCATCAACTTGCGACAGGCATTTCCCCTACTGAGTGAAAGATTAGCTATTTCTAGAAGAAATACAATATTTAAGGTGTTTTTAATTTTACATTGTAGTTATAGAGGACAATTATAATGTATTAAGGCATATTTGTCGTATTAGCCAGGGATCCTTTTAAGCCTAGTGGTTCTTAAAGGTGTGGTCCGGGGACCCCTAGGGGTCTTTGAGGGTGTTCCAGCAGGTCCCTGAAAAACAAAAAACAAAAAAAAAGCCTATTCATAATTCTGATAAGCTCACAATGTGTCGTTGATGTAACATGTTGTGAGCTTAATAGGTCTGCTATGTGAGAATCTAAAATATCTTGTGGGGGTCCCTGGAACAACATCTTTTCAGATGGGGGAGCTCCACAGCCAAATTGGGGGTGAAAATGTTTGAGAATTCTGGAGCATCACAGGCAGAGACATGACGGCAGAGCCATACCACCAAATAAAGTGTGTTGTATTTAATCTAGACAATAGTATCCTGACTGACTGCCGTGTACAACTCCTATCGGCTATCGCAAAACACCGTAAATTACACGATAACAAACAAGATTGCCTTTCCTTCCTCTCAGGTCTCAGTCTGGTGGTAGGCCTGGTGTTGTACATCTCCAGCATCAATGATGAGGTGATGAACAGACCCAGGGAGGCAGAGCAGTTCTTCCACTATCATTACGGATGGTCCTTTGCCTTTGCTGCTTCCTCCTTCCTACTCAAAGAGGTACAGTAGCATGTAACACACACGCACATATTACGCACAAACACACACGCACAAACATGAGTAAAACTCCATAAACGTCATCCCTGCCTCGGCATATAAGCCTAGCTAGTGAAAGTGGCAAACATAGGCCTACTGTAATTGGACTTTTGGAAAATTCTGCAACTATATCCACCTCTTATATAATATCGCTTATACAGATAACCCAAACTAGACAACAACATTTATCCTATATAGCACAGACATGCATTTAATCTCCATTTTGTCTATTTTTTGTGCAGAACTCTAAGTCTCCAAGACTACAACCAGCATCCTTATGGTGGGGAAGGCTTTTGCAGAAAATAGCATATAGGCTATTTTCAGCGAAAGCTTTCCCCACCCTAAGATAAAACTGCAAATACAATAGCATATACTGTAGAGGCCTGCAGGGTTTATATGGTTAACGTTCCTTTTAAACGTCCCATTTAAGAGAACCATCCTCAGGTCAACTCAACTGAGCAGGAATAGTTGTAATCTGCCAGGAGCTTTCGCTGAATAAAAGATGGATTCATGCACTTAGCAACCTGCTTCTCTCTGAACACAATGAATGTTATTCCCCCCAAAAAAGCCCCACCAGGAAAAAAACATAGAAATGTCTAAAAATTTCAACATTTTCCTCAAGCGATCGACATGACACGATGTGAGCTTAGAGCGGCTATTTTCAATATTCCTCATTCCACAAAGTATACAGTATATAGGGCTTAAAAAATTGAGTGCCAATCCCGAAATAGTTCGGCTTTATTTGCGGGTACCAGAGTGCCGATCCTGAACTAGTTCGGCTTAAAAAAAAAAAAAAAAAAAAAAAGGTTTTTTTTTTTCTTTTTTTTTTTTTTTTAATCCGTCAGCTGTTTACACGGCCCGCGAGAGCGGCGCGCTGCCGATATTTACCATCCACTCCAATGCAATCCAGGATCTTTAGAGCTCATTTTCTCTGTTTTTTCTCCCATGCATGAGGTGTGCAAGGTTTAATCATGGCTAAATGGCCGAAAATAGGGCTTCTAAAGTGTTCAGGCAAGTCATGGCTGCAGGGCTTTGTGCATATACCAGCACTGTCTAAGTAGAATTCTCTGGTCATTGGGCGCCCTCTAGTGGTGAAAAGGTGGCACTCAAAGTGTTGTAAGTCTTGTGTAATTTAAACTGATTTTATCTATCATTAATAGTCATTTATTCAAGCTGTAACTTATTATCGATGAATATATATTGTATTGGCTCCATGTATGCAAACAAATGTTGGTTTGAGGAACAGGCAGGCCGGCACAATTGTCGTTTGATGATTCACTGCTTGTAGCTTGTAGTTAGTGGAATGTAAACTTAGTGACTGTATGAGATTCTTAGATTACATAATATGCTTGGTGATTCTCGATAATATGAAGTATTTCCGTGATACCCCTCATGTCTGCCACGATTGATTTTTGCATTTCCACCCACCTCGCTTTAATCCACCCAAAGCATAAAAGCTCACCTTATTTCTCCTTTGAACCAATTTAAACCCCGACATCCGTATTGTGGATGAAAGCTTTCGCAGGAAAATAGCAGATTGACAAGCTCACAACGCGTCACACTATTTTCAGCGAAAGCTTCCCCCACAATCACGGAGAACAGAAAAGACACACGTCTAGAGCCCTGAGGGACTCCGGTCAGCCAGAGGGTTTAAGTGGTTAGGATCTAAATACAGACTACGGTCTGTGACAGAGAGAATTTCACACCATGCAGAGCCACAGGAGATGTCCCACAATCATTCATAATCACAATCATCATCCTCATTCTCATTCCAAACTGGAATGTGAAGAATCTTTATAGTGGGGAGCATCATACTTGGAGCCTAGAGGGAAATCAACCGTTTATAACCAGACAAACAGATACGCAGGCATAGACTCACTAAAAGCAAATGACTTGGAGACTGCACAACCTCATCTAACCACTTCATCTCTCCACACGCACGCACGCACGCACGCAGGCACGCACGCACACCAGTCACCCCTGGAGCCTACATACGTAAATGCCAATTAATCACTATTCCGTTACCCCCACACACAGACACGCACAAGTATCTTGCACAAACACAAATCGCTCAGAGCCTGCCTTATAACAGCCGTCTAATAGTCTTCATTTAACCGTACAAGAACTTTCACAAAGATATGCAGACACACATACACACACACACACACACACACACACACACACACACACAACACACTCTCTCTCTCTCTCTCTCTCTCTCTCTCTCTCTCTCTCTCTCTCTCTCTCTCTCTCTCTCTCTCTCTCTCTCTCTCTCTCTCTCTCTCTCTCTCTTTCTCTCTCTCTCACAAAACCACAAGCGTAGGATGTCAGCATCTTGCCAGCATCAATATTCATAAATGTTAATAGATTGAAGACTCGAGGGCAACAGCATCTCCTAGTGTCACAGGAACAAAAGACACTCTCTGCTCCACTCCGATTACCATTTCTCACCTTTTATCTTTCTCTTTCTCATTATTTTTTCCTCAGCTCTGCTTTTCTACTTTATCGCCTCTCTCTCCTCTCCTGTGCTCTGATCGTGTGTGAGCTCGTCTCCCTTCCTTCTATTATGCAGTGCAGACTTTGTGAAATAAGCAACCAGGTCTATGAAAACAAGCCCAAAAGAAGTGACTATTACAGGCCACATGAGCACTTAAAACCTAGTGTATATGCATAGTTATTTGAAAATAGCTAAGCTCACATCTTGAAAAGAAGAAAGTTAGACATTTTTTATATTTTTCTATACATTTTAACAACACAAATCTGGCACAAAATATGTTTAGATGTGGACAAATACAAATGAATTCGGAGGTCCTTGACGTGAAAATGTTTGAGAATCACTGGTTTAAACAACATTAGGAAACAAGCACAAACACCTGCAACCCGCAAACTACCAATAGGCTATTTACAAGCCAAACCGAAAAACAAGCCAAAGTCGCTCATAATAACAAATTGCAACACTACTGTAAATCCATTACTGCAAAAGATGTGAGATCAGATGCATTCATTTTGTCTCTCTCACTCTCTCTCTCAGTAGGAGCGAGATCATTTAGCGACCTCCAACCTGGTCGAGGACAGCAGTCTGTTTGTACAGTATGTTACAGTACATGTTTGTGAGCACCAGGTATACAGCAAAATCCTGTTCATTTATGTATTGTTAACACACCACTTAGAGCCTAACATGCTTTGTTAAAGAAAATAGCTTGGTATTCTCACAGAATCAGTGTGTGTATGTGTTTGTTTATGCAACAGAGTGATGCCTCTGCAGATTCTGGTGGTTTTCCATAAGGGAATTCATGCCGTGGGGGTTTTGCTGCTGTCTGACAACACTGGACAATATGTTGACTCCTTGAGGAAATAAGCATGGCTGCTGGCCTCTAATGATGTCATGTTCTGTCGGGACACATTTGTGATGTCCTCCTGCCTCTGGCGTGCTGTCTATAAAAGGGTCTGTTTGGTGTCTGTCTGATGATGGACTCGTGATTGAAATATGTTGTTAATTTCCGATTTATTTGGTGGAGCTTACTTTTGATAAATGGTTGGAAGAGGACAAGAAGGAGAATTGTGTTACACTATTGGGGGGTTAACAGCTCTGTGAATGTTATACTTTGTCGCACTCACACAACTGTATCGGTATCTAGTTGCTTAAATAAAGACTGCCTGAGGTGGTGTGAAACATGATAAACCTATAAAGGGATTGAGCTAATGAGGGACAGAAAGAAGGAAAGAAGGGAGATAGCAACTGAAGACAGGGGAGGGTAGTTAATATAACTACTACATTTCTTAAACTAAAGTTCTGTATGTTCTAGCTATCTGAGAGGGTGTGGATGGGGTTGTGACTATTCCTTTTAGTATCACCATAATGTGTTACGGCCCAGCTCTAGGCCATAACAAAGAGGAAAAATGGAGGTTAATTATTAACAAATGCATTTTCATGCAATATAACTTAGACATAGAAGCAAAACCACAATCTCAACTAATGACTAACAAGTGTGATCAACACAAAAGTGCTCTTCTGAAGCCACTCTAGCGGCTCAGGGAGGAATGAAGACAGGTCTTTTATACTCTGTGGGGAGACAGAGGTCAGGGCTCTCCCATCACCATGATTACCTCCGACTCCACCCTTAAACCAGTCCTCCAACAGAGAACAGTTACACGCTGGCAAAGGACCCAGGCGGGGTTTTGTCACAAATTATTTTAGAAATAAAACAACACACCAAAAAAAAAAAACTACAAAAAAATAATATGTCTTATTCCCCCCCATTTAAAACACCCCTGCGCATATGTGTACCGTTTTAACCCTCTAAGGCCCGAATATAGAAATACTTGAAATAAAAAATTGAAAAAAATCAGATGGTGTTGTAGGAGTCCTATTAAGAGGAAAATGTAATGTTTAAAAAAAAAAAAAAATGTTGTAAGGTTTTATAGCCATAAATCAAAAATCATAAATCATGCTCTAATTTACATATGGGGGATATTTTTCACAATAATAACATATGTACATGTTCTAGACATTCTAATGATCACCAAAAAAAATAGTACAGGCATTTTACTTATGTTTTTGTGAGGAATAGCTTCCATGAAAAAGTGAGATGTTGTTCGTCAAAACTCTGGAATGTCAGCGGGTGTGGCGGGTGTGAATGTCAGCCCCTGTGGGGGGTATTTATATGCAAATATTGTGGCCAATGGCATTGTAATACTAAACAATAGAATCCAATGGTGATGTTTAGGTGGTAGGGGGAGCTAAAATAAAATGATTTAAACCTTTTTTTGGATAAAATACAAACGTTGTAATATTACAACCGTGGGCCTTAGAGGGTTAAACCCTCGTGCGCCTGCTCGGTGCTCAATTCTTCTGCATTTGTGCACCAAATTTGGTGCTCAAATCAAGAAAAACACGGAAGTAGAGTGTCCTTCCAGGTGCTTCAAACACTGGTGAGCAACATTGAAATGAATAGCTGGGGGGCGGGGGCGTCCGTCCTCTATATAATAATCAGGACTCAGGAGGGATTTCAGATAAAAGGCCTTTGATCTATAAGGAGGTCAGAGACATTTTGGGGGTAAAAGTGGGGAACCAGGCCATTTTACATAAATCAAGGGTGCTGAATCAGAAAAACATTGTTCCCAAGTAACAAAAAAAAAATGTCTTGACCTTCTAATTTGCATAACAAAATGGCTGCCGGAATTGCCAATGTTGAAATATTTCAGCTCTGTAACAAGGCAAGTGAAATAGTCTACTGTACATCTGTTCTGCGTATCAGACAATATGATTAAGGCCTTTTTAATGGAATAAGTGCTAAGCCTATACTCCTAAATATGCAAATTAGTGGCCATCATTACATAAAACTGTTTAGTACTCAAAGGGGTCCTCACACACCTCTTATTTTGAGCGGTGCTAACCGCTCGTACATCAGGCTTTGTCTGTTTGTACGTACTGTATGTTTTTTTTTTCACGCAAAGCTTGCCATTGGCCTGGCTTCGCAGGATGCGTAAAGAAATCAACTCATAAAAAGCACAGCTCATTTCACACTGGGCTGCACTGGCTGCATAAAACAGGTGGCCGTGCACAACCTGCATTATCAGCCTACAGACATATTTCTGTGTGACCACTTTGGGGTTTCACTGTTTACAGACGAAAGGTTTTTCTCCTGTGTGGATTGACAGGTTTGTTTGGACTCTTACCTGTGACCAGTCTGGTATGGTTGAATGAACCCCCCCCCCCCCCCCCCCCACCCCACCAGCATCATTCTCAGGATCTCCACCACAACAAGGTCACAGCAAGAGGAAAAGGTTTTACTCTTGTGAGGATACGCTGGTGAATCCTCAGTTCATCTAACCAACTAAAGGTCTTGTAACACTGTTTACAGATTAAAGGTTTTTCTCCAGCGTGGATTGGCAGATGTCTCTTCAGTACACCTCTTTACAGTGAAAAAGGTTTTCCTCCAGTGTGGATATGCTGGTGACGCTTCAGGTGACCTTGATGTCTGAAACTCTTGTCACACTGTTTACAATAGAAAGGCTTTTCTCCTGTGTGGATACGCTGGTGTATCTTCAGGTCATCTAAACGACTAAAAGTCTTGCAACACTGTTTACAGATGAAAGGTTTTTCTCCTGTGTGGATACGCTGGTGTATCTTCAGGTAACCTGACTGACTGAAACTCTTGTCACACTCTTTACAGTGAAAAGGTTTTTCTCCTGTGTGGATACGCTGGTGTATCTTCAGGTCACCTGACTGACTGAAACTCTTGTCACACTCTTTACAGTGAAAAGGTTTTTCTCCTGTGTGGATACGCTGGTGTATCTTCAGGTCACCTGACTGACTGAAACTCTTGTCACAATGTTTACAGATGAAAGGTTTTTCTCCTGTGTGGATACGCTGGTGTACCTTCAGTTTACCTGACTGACTGAAACTCTTGTCACAATGCTTACAGATGAAAGGTTTTTCTCCTGTGTGGATACGCTGGTGTGTTTTTAGGTAACATGACTGACTGAAACTCTTGTCACAATGTTTACAGATGAAAGTTTTTCTCCTGTGTGGATACGCTGGTGACTCTTCAGGCTATCTAACCGACTAAAAGCCTTGTCACACTGTTTACAATAGAACGTTTTTTCTCCTGTGTGGATACACTGGTGTATCTTCAGTTCACCTAACTGACTGAAACTCTTGTCACAGTGTTTACAGATGTGAGCTTTCTTATAAGTCAGCTGAT
The DNA here is from genome assembly GCF_963921795.1 of Nannobrachium achirus. NCBI lineage: Eukaryota > Metazoa > Chordata > Actinopteri > Myctophiformes > Myctophidae > Nannobrachium > Nannobrachium achirus. The sequence goes on along the minus strand of NC_137819.1, from coordinate 39,723,708 downwards.
TTGTCTTCACTTCTCCTGGTTGAGTTAAAGTCTTGGTGAAGTTTTGATGACCGTAATATTGTGGTTCGTGTGGGTCTCCTTGTTCCTGGCTGGATACAATTCTGGTGATTTGCTGGAAGGATTCTGAGGGGATCTGTCCATTTATGGGCATTTGGCAGTAGAGGTCGTCATGGCTCGATTGAGATTCGGAGTATGTAAAATCAGAACTGCAGACCTTAGTCTGGGAAGTCCTGGTGTCGCGGTTCATCATCAAATCTGCATCTATACATGGACTGTGATAGGGACAGAGTTTTAGGTTCATGTCATCAACATGGATCTGTCCCATTTCCCATATTCCCTCCTGATTGGCTACCATTGCCGTACAAAGTTTGTGTATGCAACCTGACGGTCGCTTATCTGAAGATTTAGGGAGTCTTACTGGTTTATCCTCTTTCTGACTCCCTATGTTTTCTATCTCCATCTCTCACAACACTCAGTTAGAACAATGAAACATCCAGTCTCTGTAGAATGAAGTGGAATTCAAATATATTTTCAATTCTTATACATGCTGAACAGAGCTCTGGTTTGACCTCACTCACAACACAACCGGTTGCCATGCATGCCTATCAACACCGATGTGTGCAGGCTGCCACCCCTCCATATTTGGGCAAGAGTGACGTTACGTCATCAATATGTCATCACCACCATAATGGAAGAGATCATGATGGTCATGATCATGTTCTGTCCGTGACGTCAGTTACTTTATGTGTATGAGCATGGATCTCCATAATACATTTGGCTGATACACACAAAGTGAAATGTGTGGTTGCCATGACGTCACACTTGTAAATACTGGTTGAATTGGCATTTTCCTATTTGGCTTCCATGTCAATCTCATGTGGTCTATGACATCAGACATCTATGATGTCTGTCATCTCCATATTTGGATTTTTTTTTTTTTTTTTCATTTTCCCATTCAAGTCAAAGGAGAAAATTAATTCACTAATACATTATATAAATTAAACTTTGTATAAAGTATCTCTTTATTCTCTTAGCAAAATGCAAGCACACGATTGTCGATGAAGCCGGTCGATTTGACATAATATGGCCCAAGTGCGTGCCACCAAAACTGGGAGGAGTAGCGCAGCAAAATAAAGTTCATCCGAAAAGAATAAAGTTGGACAAGTACTGTGTACTGTACACTGTACACACTAAACACCAAACGCTTGGGAAGCATGTTTTTCAGATTCAGCACCCTTGAATTATGTAAATGGCCTGGTTCCCCACTTTTACACCAGAATGCCATTTCCAGAAATCCCACTGGTGTATAACTCTATGCATCAACATCACAGGCAATGTTAGCAGGCAACACACAGTATCGCACTGAATGGTGAATCCAGCCCTGACAGTAAACCACATGCCTGCTCCTCAGCCCATGTAGCAGTGGTTATCATTCTGTCCATGTGGGCAATTACACTCAGAGACCTTCCATCTCCAGGGCAGGCTGTACTGTATAGGCTACTGTAAACAACCTGGGCTGCTCTGACTGGGCCGTTTAGCTGATGTCCTAGGAAACCGTCTCTGTCAGGTGGAAACAGGGACATGCTGGGCCCCTGATTCAGCCCGGGAAAAAGAGTTGGAGAGGCCCTCATGCTGCTACTCAAAGATTTGCCATTTCAGATCATGACAAGTGACAAGCCAGTGGGCCAATTACTGTACGTGATTTATATTTCGTCCTTGTCGGGTGGAAACCTTGTAAGTCCAAAACCGTTTGTTTTGTATTTATCATTTTAAAAATTCAATTCTTCTTATCATTTAAAAAAAACTAGTGAAAACAGCCGATCTAGAGCGAGGCGTTGTGTGCTTGTAGATCTGCTGTTTTCACTGCTTTTGTGCAACAGCCTTATATGATGAAGCAGGGCTTTACTTTGCGAAAAAATGTATATGTCATAGTATATTAGAGAAACAGCACATTCGAGACGCGGAGCACTCGTGGTGCGGCACGGGGCGGAGCAAGCGGTCGCCACAACAACGTACTCCAGGCGGTGCGCCGCTCTATTGTCCACGACACTGCGAGCGGCTACCGAAGCCCCCCTGTATCCACGAAGCCCAAACGAGTTACGAGGCCCCCCTGGGTCCACGAAGCCCCAAGCGGCGCGAAGGCCAGCGGACCTTGGTCCTGCTCTTCGCCCCCGAGCGCCGCAGGCGCGAGTGGCCGCGAAGAGCGGGCCAGGGCCGCGCGGCCGGCGGAGCGCCGCGCGAGTTACGAAGCCGTGGTGAATGCAATCGTTATATTTATGCCCAGGCCGTAAGGCCTGGGCAAGCGCACGTTAAACGCCCTGTCCAAGTGACTACAATGGAGCTAATGGCTAGGCTAGGCTAGGCTAGGCTAGGCTAGGCTAGTAAATAAAGAGTAAACACTTCCGGTCTGCGGCGAGTTCAAAGCGTGACGTAACTCTCTTATATACACTCTGGTGAATGGCAGAGCAGTGGCTGACGTCGCCATCTGGTGGTGATTAGTGTGTGGTGAACGTCAAAACGAGTGCTCCTTGACAACTTTTACTGGTTTCTTGAACATACTGTAACATATACATTTGAAACTTGGAGATACAAGTTTTCTACCCGACAGTGACGATTTACTTTGTTGGCCGCAAAGCCCCCAAAATGGAACGAAGGCCAACACTATTTTTTTTTTTTTTTTCCTAATGGCCGGCCTGGACCGGCCGGGAATGAACCGGACGTTCGGGAGTTGTCCCGCTTTTCCCAATGGCCAGCGCGTCCCTGGGTGGAAACCTCGTAATTACTGTATGTCCAAATTCAAATGCTTCAAAAGTAGCAGATCCAAGCTTGTGGGTCTGCTACCTTTGAAGCTTTTGTGTGACGATGTAGTAAGATCAAGTAGGGCATTAATTTACAACAAAATAATTAAGATTAAGAGGTTTGTGCCCGACAACAACGAAATGTAAGTGTAGCCCATTTGAACGGCAATGTGATTTTCCCCATGAAGATTGTACAAAATAGACAAAATAAATAAATCAATTATACATTACTTCAAAAAACAAACAAATAATAACAACATTAACAATGTTGGATTCATGAGAAATGTGATTTAATGTTGATGTTGTTTTGTTGGTTTTGTCTCACAATCTTTCTGTGCGTGCTTTCTTTGTTCCTCCTTGATGTCTGAGTTTTTTTTTCCGACTGTGTGTTTAAAGCAAATTGGTCAGGGATTACAGTAAATGCAGTGGAATCAATACAAATGATCCCTTAGAGGGAAAGTCCGAAACAGCAATATCTATTTTTAGGCTTAGTTAAAGCGGCAATTCATGATCAGTGCAGGTATTGATCAGTTCCTGATCAGATGGTAGGCTACTATGCACAGAACGGGGGAGGAGGGGGCAAATACGTCACATGTTGAAGTCACAATGTGCATTTTGTGGAGTGAGATTTGAATTGAATTGAATTGAATTGACAGTGTTGTTCAAATGTATCCTTTTTTTATCAGCTTACTCTCTCTCTCTCCGTCAGGGTGCGGGGGTGATGTCCGTCTATCTGTTCATGAAGCGCTACGCAGAGGAGGAGCTGTACCGGCCCCACCCGGCCCTCTACCGCCCCCGCATGTCCGACTGCAGCGACTACAGCGGCCAGTACCTGCACCCGGACTCCTGGCCGCCACCGCGAGGCCGCAGCCGCGGCCGCAGCCCCAGCGACGCCTCGTCCGACATCTCCATCCAGCTGACCCAGACGCCCCCGCCTCCCCCCACCGCCGCCCCCCACCGCTCCTCCTCGTCCTCCTCGTCCTCCTCCGCCCCACAGCCCCCTCCCCACGGCGGCGGCAATCCCAAAATGGGAGGGGCCACGGCGCCTCCCTCGCGCTGCCCCTCGTCGGGTCCCTCCTCCTCCGTGGCGAGCTACCAGCTGCCGGTGCCGGCCGGCGCGGCCGCCTTGTCCTCCTCCACGTCCTCGGCGTCCTCGGCCTACCCGCACCCGCTCCATCCCGGGGCCGTCGCCTCCTCCTCCTCCTCCACCCTGCCCCGCTCCTCGCACCACCAGCGCCACCCGCTCACGCACTCGCACTCCACGGCGCACGCGCACCCGCCGCCGCACCCGCACTCGCACCCGAGCGGGCCTCCCCACGGCCAGTCCCTGCCCATGGACGTGCCTCCGCCCCGCTACCAACACCACCAGCACCACCACCACACCGCCACGCACATGGGCATGAACGCCTCGCCGTGCTAGGCTAGGCTAAGGCTAGGTAGATGTAGCGTAGTGTAGCAGGGTACGGGGAGGAGACAAGGAGACAGAAGGATGGGGTGGGTGGAAGCGAGGGAGGGGGGGTTAGGTTTTGTTTTCCCACACACACAAACACACACAAACAGAGACACAAACAGAGAGAGACACAAACAGAGACATATAGAGGTCCTGGACCCTCGAATCATGTGGGACTAGGGAAGACAAATTCGTAGAGGATGGAGAGAGAGAGAGAGAGAGAGAGAGAGAGAGAGAGAGAGGGAAACGCAGAAGAAGGAGAAGAAAAAAGGCAGGAGGGAGTGGGAGAATAGGGATTTTTAAGAGGCCAGGGAAGGATGACAGAAGAGAGCGAGGGGAAGATAATCAGGTTTGTGGAGGAGGGATTACTTGTAATCGATGCTGTTGCAGAGATGAAGACAAATACACTTTAACAAACTCTAAACACACAGGGAAGAGGGGGAGAGAGCGTGAGAGAGGATGTGATGATTAGCAAACCAGAGGAGAGAGAGGCAGTGTTGTTTCACTCACAGTAGATGGCACCATGAGTCACAGGGATGCCAGAAGGAGAAAAAAAAGTTTTGCATAGAACCTTTGTTAGCCAGAATGCAGTTCAAAGTGCTTTACCGATTGCGGGCCGATGCCAATGGAGAGACTAGGAAAACACACATACTCACATCAGAGAAATAAGAACAATGATTGTTCATGCATATAAGAAGGCAAATTCTGGGCGTATTTATTTTGTCCTCGCAACTAGATGTTGTTGCTCTGCAGCTAGAGCCCGACCGATATATCGGTTTGGCCAATATATCGGTTTGGCCAATATATTTTATTTGCTTTATGATCTGTTTCAGCGATTCGTCTCTGTTGGGTGGAAACATGTTGAAAACCGTTACCTTTCTGGATTCAAATTCAAATATAGCAAAAGTAGCAGATCTACAAGCTCAGAGCGTGCCGCTTCGCACTTTTGAGCTTGTGGATCTGCTACTTTTGATACTTATATGCGCGACGCTGTAGTACGTTCAAGTAGGGTGCTCATTTACTAAAAAACACAAAGTGTTAAAATACGGATATGAGGTTTCTCCCCGACAGCAACGAATTACAGTATGCAGTCGATGTGTCCTGATTTTAACCACTTTCAACCTGTTTCCGGCTTTTCTTTATAGGTGAAATTATACCAAAAAAAGAAAAGAAAATAGAGCTTAAGTGGTTAAATAAAATAAGTTTCAGTTCATGTCTATTTCATATTTACTTGCTTGCCTGTTCATTGTATAATGAAATATTCTTTTCATATATCATTATGTAGAAATGTATACTTGATTTACCTTTCAAATTTGTGTTTATTATTGTTTATTATGTTCTCAAATGTTTTTAAGACAAATTATAAGTTAAAACATTGGTAATCGGTGGTATAGGACTCTCCAAAATCGGCATCGTAACAAAAAAAACAACAACTCTGGGCTCTGGATTCAAATAAAAAAAATAGCAAAAGTAGGAGATCTACAAGCTCAGAGCGTGCCGCTTCGTGCCGTGTTTTGAGCTTGTGGATCTGCTACTTTCGATACTTACAAATTATGTTTCTTTAGAGCAGTTTAATACACAGCAAATGTGTAAAGTGCTCCACAAAATGCTCATCATACTTTGTTTTTGCAGAATTCCCATCTCAGGTGTCTCAGTCCTTCTGAAGACCGCCGCCTCACCTTCATACATCTACAATTTCCCTTCATGAATTCATGAATATGGCAAAAATAAAAGCCCTGTCCACTCCACGGATTCGCAGTGCATCCCTTCAACCAACTTGCGACAAATTCTCATGCTGCGCTCACACCGGCACATACACAGGATACAAAGATACAAAGCTACACAGCAGATTTGTAGCTTTGTGTCTTTGCAGCTGAAGTTGAAACCAGCTCAAGCTTTTTGTAGCTTTGTACAGCAGCTGTTGTAGCAGCTGTTTAGTAGCAGCTACCAACGTTGGATGTATCTCTGGGAAATGCGCACCGGGTGTGTGCTCAGTTTAGTGAGTGCAGTGGGCGGTGATGTTCTAGAATGCATTCAGTGTGGCTTACTTACGAACGACCAGTTAAGGGGCAGCGGTGTGCTTTTTCAGTCTGAACCCTGAAGGAAAACATTCTGAAAAGCAGCAGTTGCTAATGTAACGTTGCTATTGAAAGGTCAATTAATTCATAACACTGGCCTGCCTGCTTTTAGTTTACGCATTGATGCGTGTGTATTAGGGTAACAATAAAGCCCAAAGGACCAATCAAGTATGCCATTGTTCACCGCTGAGAAGCACTCGAGACACCGCCATGAAAATCAACCAATCAAAACACAGCATTGACGCACCACACTGTCAAACCCCAACTTCTGAGCACACCGGGGGCGCAGCGCACTGGATTTTCGAACGACAATGCACAGAGTGCACCGAATAAGCAAACGACAAGATGGCACACCAGTGCGCTGAGTGTGCATTTTTGAACGCACCCTCTGTATCTTCATGTGGCCGACTTCCATTGAAAATGATTGAATGGTGGCCTGGCCTGCATCTTCGTAGCTGTCAGTGTGAACTGTGAACATAGCATGAGACTGCATAGACCCACACATGTTCAATTCAGACCATTTTGAATTGCCGAAAACCCCTCAAGCAGACTGGACATTTTGTAGAACATTTGAATGTACAGTATGTGTTCCTCATCTCTGCCACCCACTTTCACTAGTAGCTTCTGTGGTTCCTTGTTGTGTGGAGAGTGTTTTCTTCACTATCACAACACCCTCTCCATTCACTGGCAATTCTTTCTTTCTCTTTCTTTTTTTTCATACATTCTTGCCCTATATATGTTAAAATTCGCTCTATGATAGTGTGTGCAAAAATAGACAATCTACAGCTTATAGCAATCTATGGTATTTTTTTATTTTTTAATGTAGGAAAATTGCAAAACATTTTGGATCGTCTATGACATCGCCAAAATGGGGACACCAATGTTGAAAGTGTTTAAGTCTGTCCGTGGGTTTTTATAAATATTTAACCAATGAAAAATATTAATATAATATCTATGTCGGATATCCATTGAAACACAGGTTCTTTTCTCCATGTCCTTTTTTTGTACAATGTTTCTGCCAGAGGGCGTCGACATACAGCTTTATGGCTGCTGAACCCATCTAGAATGGACCTGGTCAGTCTGTTTAATGAGGAGGCCATGGTGCTAAATGCTTTGCACACTCACAATGTTTAGCTTTAAGGCAATGTGTATTTTTGGGAGTACGGGTGCTCAAATTGGCCATGAGAGATTATGGTAAAGGTTGTGAACTATAGAACAACCTCAGAATGATTGTGAGTTGAGTTAGACCTCAAGGGTCAAGTGCTAACTGGCTGTTCCAGTATGAAGCTAAATTGAGAGCCATTACTTAAAAGAAAAAACCCAAGTAGATGCTGTTGGTTCAAATCACCCATCAGTTAACATCCCCATCAGTATTGCTCAGAGCAGTTGCTCATATTTTGTAAATTGTATATGGATAGAGATTTATACCTAATAGTGTACAGACATTCTTCTCCTATAATACTACAGCCCCCCCTCCCCTTCAGTGTCTATGCCTTTAAAAACAGAACCGTGAACATATATGTCTTTCATGGGATTATAAGTATTATACTGTATGTTTTAAATGTTTTAGGTATCACATTTTTCTAACCAGTTTGTATCCTGAGAGGGAAAGTGCGCCGTGGATGAATGTTTTGACATTTCGTGGAATTAAATCTACGACTTTAGACGAGAGACTTTTTATGGCATTGGTTGGTTGCTGAAAAGTTTTTTTTTTTTCCTTTTTTTCCCTTCTTTTCTTTTTGGCAGGACATTGACATGGTTTCTCTTGGCTGAGCAGCATGGTCGTCGAATCAATAGAACTGAGCACTTCCTGTTACCGCTGCGAACGTCTACTGCAATCACAAGACGACTGCCCTTGAAAACTGACATTGTTTCATGGAAACGGGGGTATAATTTGTGGCGTGTACATACAGTAGTGTTACATATCGTCGTTGTCGGGTGGAAACCTCGTATCTCCAAGTTTCAATGTGCACGTTCTTTCGCAAGTAAAGTCCTGCTTTATCATGCAAGGCCGTCGCACAAAAGCAGTGAAAACAGCAGATCTACAAGCACACAACGACTCGCGGTGCGAGGCGTTGTGTGCTTGTAGATCGACTGTTTTCACTAGTTTAAATCATTTCTGAAATGATAAATGCAAAACGAACGGTTTTGGACATACAAGGTTTTCACCCGACAACGACGATATGCTACAGACCATTTATATCAGGGTCTTAGGTCAATTTTTATTTGAATTCATTCACTTTCAGATCCAGAAATTCCATCACTTAAGGCACCTGTTTCACGTGTGTCATGATCTTAAACGTGTTGCAAAACGCTGTGACATCGTCACATAAAGAACTCAATATAAGACAGCATTGACCGTTTAATATCTTGGTTCCTGACTCAGATACAAAACAATGTATTGTGAAACAAGTTGAACATTGGAGTATAACATTGCTTAGGTGTTATGAATACAGTACATACTGTATTATGACAACCTAACCAAAAGATACAATTACAAACATCATATCTTGTGAATGCAATTATTATTATAGTTTGTTTTATGTTTGGATGACAACCCACTTCATGAACTGACAGATGTAGTTCACTTGTCTTGTACAATTAATAATTGACAAAATGTGAAACACAAATGCTGTACTAAAGTCAGTCCACTATCCCTGAAAACACTCTTTGAGGTGTGTCAGTGTGTGTTTAATAAGAGCATCTCTGTTTTTCAAGCGAACTTGTATACATTGTTCACTCTAAAATTCTCAGCAGGATAAGTCACCTTACATACTGATACATTTTGAAGCCTCACGTCTACAAACTATTTATCATGTGAATTAGGCACACTTATTTGTATGATAGCTATTCATTCATTTTAATTAATGAATTAATTAATTGTATTGTTTTCTTCCTATATTAAAATTGCCTAGACGATGGATCGACCGTGGACCGAGGACTGCGGACGTCATAAACATAACATCCGGATTTGTGAGCGCACTGTTGCTCCGATCAGCACCTTTTTATTTTTTCAGATCGCCAAAATAAAAGCCTGGGTTTCTGAGGCTAATCAGCACCAAACTTGGCACAAACACCGGTCAGAGGCCACCATCAGTGGGAGATGGTAACATCTTCAGGTTAATCCTATGTTAAATAAACATAACCGGAAGTGTGTGCAACACAATCTTTTCACATTGGCTCCTTGTAGGGGTGTAACGATAGAGTAACTGCATCGAAATATCGTTTTTAACTTAAAAAATCTAGGTATATTGAAATGAAAACAGCTAAAATCGAATCATATCGTTTGATTTTGTATCGTATCGAATCGGCAGTGCAAAGGATTGATTGTATCGATACTACCTACTTGTGCATTGTATTTAGCATTTTTAAGAGGAAGAAATTCAAAGGAGGGGTTTAATTACTTTTCCTTTCCATATAGCTACACTGGTCTATTGATAAAAGTGTGTAATCTCTGTGTTTATGTCAAGGTGCAGGTTTGTCAATATACAATGTCCATGTATTTGGCAGATAATCACTGTGTTTACTTATTTATATCCATAATAATACATGTTTCCCTTAAAAACCTGCACTATCCACACCTTTCACACAGATTTAATTTCTTTGCTAAATAGTTGCTATATCGATTTTAAATCATTGAATCGAATCATATTGCCATGGATGAACCAATATCGTCCATGTTTTGTATCGTATCGTCAACCATGTATCGTGATATGTATCGAATCACTATTAAAATGTATCCTTACACCCCTATCTCCTTGATATCAAGGAGCCAATGTGAAAAGCTTGTGTTGCACACACTTCCAGTTATGTTTAACACAGGATTAGCCTCACCCAGTGGCAATCACAGACATACAAAGGCAAATGGCAGGAACCAGACTTTGTGTGTGTGTGTGTGTGTGTGTGTGTGTGTGTGTGTGTGTGTGTGTGTGTGTGTGTGTGTGTGTGTGTGTGTGTGTGTGTGTGTGTGTGTGTGTGTGTGTGTGTGTGTGTGTGTCAAGACTATAGGTTTACTTTAAATGTCATATTAACAATAATTACCTTAAGAAAAAAGATGATTACACAATGTGTCTTCTGTTCTGTCCCAACAAAGGTATTTGTATAGTTTCAGAGGGGCTGTTTAATCATCTTTTTTCGTTTTACACTTTGTGTGTTTTTGCACAGATTTTAAAGTTACGGTTTAGTTTTTCTCCCAATTCTCCAATTTAGTCATTATGCCAATTGGTTCCTCCCCACACACATTTCCGTGTTGTCACTGCTGTTACCTAACTGCCTCACCTTTCACTCCCAGCACCTAATATTTATAGCATACTGTATTGTCGTTGTCGGGTGGAAACCTTTTATGTCCAAAACCGTTCGTTTTGTATTTATCATCTTTAAAATGGCTTTCATGTCATGTATAACAGACACACACATACCGCACGCACGCACACATGCGATTGTAGGCCTACTACTATAGTTTTTACATCAATATTCTAGGACAGCAAGTCTATAAATGCCTTTGTTTTTTTGCCCACCAAGCTGATCCACAAGCTGTAAATCAGACAGGACCCTAAACCGTAACCACTAAACCCAACCTCTAAATGCCTAATCCAAACCCTTAACGCCAACTTGAATATTTAAAAAAATCGTCACTGTGGGATGCAGAAATGGTGAGAAACCTTGTATCTCCAAGTTTCAACTTCAACGTTTATTCGTAAAGTAAAGCCCTGTTTCATCATGCAAGACAGTCGCACAAAACTATAGTTTCAATCATTTTTAATGATAAATACAAAACGAAAACAAACAACATACTAGGTTTCCACCAGACAACGACGAAATGTAAGCTTAACTGTAAAGATCACATTTTAACCATAAAAATAAAAAGATATTTCTTGTGATAACCTGGACATCTTTTCCTCACATTTTCTCAAGTTCTAGTAGGGAAATTTGGGCCTCACAAGTAATACACACACGCATGTGAAATACTGGCTTACTGATAGGCATACAGACATGCACACACATCATTGATGCCTACAGCGATGTTGTTGTGTAACCTACTTCTCAGAGTATGTTTTCTAATTAAAAATAAATACAAATCTTTTGGCACCGAATGTGTTTGTGTTTATCACCGACATCACAGCAGAGAACAATGTCACTTGTGATGTGGCGGGATGCTTTCCTGCTTCCTTTTTCTCAGTGCAAACATAATAAATAAACCATAATAAATAAAGCCCTTAATGGTCTTGCTGCTTAGCTTGACACTCAGCCTGAATTGCATTTCGTTTCACTCCATTATTCGCCAAAACAAAAATTTAAAGGGGTGTGGCTTGCGATTCAGGGTCTGAACCAGGCTACTTGCTGCTGCCTATTGTGGAACTTTTGGAGTGAGTAAGGAAGGGCGATTGTGCCTTTACAGTGATATGGCACCGACGTTGTGAAACTCCCCTTGAGCATCAACTTTGCCTCATATAGTCCAGGCGTTTCGGGCAGTATTTTGATGTAATCGTGCACTTTATGAAAGAAGCATGAAATTTGGCACACAGTTAGAACATGCCATATGGAACATTTTTGGCTATAGGGGCATCGCAGATTTGTCTTGGGAAACTTTGGGAGCCAATTAAAGTTGGGCTCTCATAGACTTTACTATAGAGTAAAATAATACAAAAAATACATTAAGTTTTAAGTAGCATGTAAGGGGTCAAACTAGGTGTTTTTGGGGATTCTGAATCCAATGCAAACATTTGTTTTGCAGGAAAAACATTCCTTGGGCTAAAAACGGACCCCATAAATCTATGGTTTAGTGGTGAGCCATCACTTTTCAAAGTTTAGTGGCGGCCGTTTCTCGGAAAGGAATGTTTTTCGTGCAAAACAAATGCTTGCATTGGATTCAGAATCCCGAATAACACCTAGTTTGACCCCTCACATGCTACTTAAAGTATATTTATTATTTGTATTTATTTGACTATAGTAAAGTCTATGAGAGCAACTTTGATTGGCTCCCACAAGTTTCCCAAGACAAATCTGCGATGCCCCTATAGCCAAAAATGTTCCATATGGCATGTTCTAACTGTGTGTGCCAAATTTCATGCTTCTTTCATAAAGTGCACGATGTTTGCCTGAAACGCTCGGACTATCATGCCTTAGGGACTTTTAAAAGTATGCTATAAAATAAAGTATTTTCACTGTAAAGGACTTCACTTGTTAGTGACTTTAGTTGGCCTACTTGTCTGAGTTTATTCAATCCACCCATCGTTCCATCGTTCTTTCCCCTCCCAGATAAACGTTTTTCTTTTTTTGCCAGGCTACTCCTCCCACAGTTTTGTTGGCATGTACTTTGGTTTGGGATTCCTTGCATTTTGCTAAGAGATACATTATACTGCAGTTTAATGTATATACATGTATTTGTGAATAAATGTTCTCCATTAACTTTATTTAAAATTGTAACCTTTCCCAAATATGGAGATGACTGACATCATAGATGTTTGACATCATAGACCACATCAGACTGACACAGTATGTCCATATATGGGCATTCCAAGATATGGGCTTAATATTAATGGCATCAGAGATCTCCATTTATGGCCATTCATTTATTAGAGAATACATTTTCCCCATTGACTTGAATGGGGAAAATTCAAATGCAAGTAGTAGTAGTGTTTGTTGTTTATGTTACTGGTTCTCAACCATGATTGTTGGGATCCCCAGGGGGGTCCCCACATGATTTGGGGGGTTTCCCAGACGACAGTGAAGTGAGAATTTAAAGACTTTTAAAACCGTTTTAAAAACTAAAAAAAGAAAGAAAAGATAAAAGTGGCATTTTTGAACCGCGGTTCATATAGGATTATTTTGCGGGGTCACAGCCTGAAAAGTTTGAGAAACACTGGTTTAGTTTGTGTGTGTGTGTGTGTGTGTGTGTGTGTGTGTGTGTGTGTGTGTGTGTGTGTGTGTGTGTGTGCGTGCGTGCGTGCGTGCGTGCGTGCGTGCGTGCGTGCGTGCGTGTGTGTGTGTGAGTGTGTGTTTATAGTTTCTAATCTTCCTGTTGTGATTGATTGACTGGCAGTTTGATTGGTTTCCATGATGCCCTCGTTTAGTTTTCTTTGTTTTCCTCTTATGTTGTATCTATTTTTCTCTTTCTTCGGGCTGCGCCTCATGCCAGTTTAAAAATGAAAAAATAAAGTCCCTATACCCTCCCTTGATTTGAAGTATACATTATGCAGGAACCAGTGAGAAAAACAAGCACTCTTTTCATCATGGTTGAAAAGCATGTACTGTAGGTGTGTGGGTGCAGTTTGCTGAGTTTGTGTTTACCTCAATTAAGCTAGCATTGATCAGACTTGATGATGTACATGTACAGTACAGTATCCAACGAGAGAAAATTAGCAATTTAGAGAGAGAGACAATTTTGATGTATTTACAAGATGGTGAGGGAAGTCTAACTTCAAAGTCCTCAGCTCTCACAGCAAACTGATCAAGATCGGCATGAAAGAAAACAATCTAACACATTAATTTAATTGACTTATTTTCATTAGATTTTTCACAGCAGTGTTGTGTTTTTCATGTCCAAGGTTAACACTGCATGACGCAAAAAAAACATTCATGTGTAGAGGCTAATCTTTCTGGTGAAAAATTCAAGGCACCGCATAAGTACAGTACTTGTAAATGTACTTGGTTACTGCTCTTCATAAATGGAAAACAGTCCCTGGTCAGTCTCAAACTGTGTCCTGGATGATGGGTCAAAGTGTCTGTTTTGGGGCGGTCAGACTATCAACTGTCATTGATTTCTTCCATTCTGACAGCACTCACTGCTTTGGCTCCCTTGTGCACACACACACACACACACACACACACACACACACACACACACACACATACAGTGTACGCACATAAGCATGTGTGCACGCACGCACGCACGCACGCACGCACGCACGCACGCACGCACACACACACACACACACACACACACACACACACACACACACACACACACACACACACACACACACACACACACACACACACACACACACACACACAGTGTACATTTTATGTGTATTGACCATTTGTCTTGCTTTGCCCTCCTGTCTGTTCCCTATTAAAGCAGTAAGAGCCGTCTTGTTCTACCTGTCGGTTCCTCTTCCTCCGGCCATTCCTCACTCCCTTCTCTCTTCTCTTCTGTATTTGTGGTCCTTTGGCTTCTGGGAAATGACATCATGCCCACTTCCTCCCAAGAGTACTCCAAGGTTACTGTGCCTAAAAGAATACATTAATTCCATAAGTCGGATAATTACAATAAATGCGAGAAATCTCTGTGAGTATTTGTGCCCCTCTGTGAGTATATGCCCCATTTATCTCAAGAACCGTTCGTCCCACCAGCTTCAAATTCGGCACGCACGTTCCCCGCCGCAGAGTGCAGTGTCCGGCCTCAAACCGACCTGATATGCGGTTTTCCGTATCATGTCATGTCTGACATCAGGCTGTTCCGGAACCGGCACAAACGCTGACTCATTCTGACATCACTCCTGTGCAAATAAACGATTCTTCCACACTTTCACTTTGCACTCTAGGTCAAATATGCAGAGCTGATGTCAGCTAGGCAATACCCATACAACGGGTATGATGGGATTGCCTAACAACCGGAGGGGCATCATTCCCCACGTGTGGGAAAGCAAGCAGGCTGCGTATTCTTGCTCAAGATGAAGAAACAAACAAAAGTGTCACTTTCTCAGCAATGTTGTCTTTCCTGAGGTCCTGACAATATAAATGTATATCACATTTCAGGCCTTCGGTCTGAAGAAGAGATCACCATATGGGCATAAAAGGACACAGTCCGACAGATATAGAGATATCCATATTACCATATATGGGCATAAAAGGACAAAGACAGACAGAAACAGAGATCTCCATATACAGTACGGGCATGAAAGGAACACAGACAGACAGATACAGAGAACCACATATATGGGCATAAAATGGACGCAGACAGACAGATACATATTCTCCATATATGGGCATATATGGACACAGGCAAACAGATGGTCAAAATGGGTCCTATGATAACAGGTATTATGGGGTTTGCATTAAAGGGGTGGGGCATTCATTCCCTATTTACATCGTTCCCGAGTAGGAAGGATCCGGCCAGTCACAGAGTTGGTTTTCTTATCGTCTCTGTCTCTGGAAACCTCATTATTAGTCCGGCTGCCAACAGGCCTTTTTTCTTCTTCTTTTCTTTTTTTTGCCTAAAATGTTGTCTATATAATATACATTCATGAAACCACCCATGCTGACCGCCTGTCAGCATTGAGCAATTCTTTTTATAGGGGGTAAAAAGTTTGGGGCCCATTCACTATACACTGTGCTATAAAGGACTATAAAGGAAAAAAAATACCCCCCAAAAATCTGCTTTATGTAGCATGTGAGGGGTCAAACTGTTTTTTTTTTTTTTTTTTTTTTTTTAATTCTGAATCCATTGCAAGCATTTGTTTTGCATGAAAAACATTCCTTGGGCTAAAAAAGCCCCCCACACAATTGTGAAAAGTGATGACTCATCACTAAACCATAGTTTTGTGTGGCTGTTTTTAGCCCAAGGAATGTTTTTCATGCCAAACAAATTCTTGCAATTGATTCAGAATAATTTAAAAAAGAAAACCCAAGTTTGATCCCTCACATGCTACTTGAACCAGATTTTGGGGGGCATTTCTTTCCTGTATAGTATAGTGTGAGTGAATGGGCCACACACTTTTACCCCCATAAAAGAAATTGCTCAATGCTGACGGGCGGTCAGCAGGTGGATTCATGACTATATGTACTGTATATAGACAATATTTTAGGCCAATAATAAAACATTAAAAAAAACTATTTCATACCCCACCTCAGGGGCAGCCGGAATATTATGTTCAAAATGTAAAAAATTAAATAAAAAAGCAAAAGTAGCAGATCTACAAGCGCAAGACACATCGCTTCGAGCCGTGTTTCGAAATTGTGGATCTGCTACTTTTGATGCTTTTGTGTGACACTGCAGAATGATCAGTATTTTAATAGAAAAAGTTAAAATATGGAGATGAGAGGTTTCCCATGTATAATGCCTCTCCTCTGTAGGGCCATCATTATGTCCCCCTGACCTGACTGAATAATGTCCTTAGATTAGATTTGTCTGTGAGGTGGTCCTTCTGCCAATCAAATTGATTGGCAGGGGGGATGAGCCTCTTGAAATTTGAAATTAAAGAATAAATGGCATGTGTGTACGTGTGTGTGGGGGAGGGGGGGGGGGGGTCAAGGGGGATGAAATGCATGCATAAAACCATTCTGCCCGGAGGCCTTGGGAATAATTCCTAGCTTTGGGAGGGCTGTAGCTCGGTTGGAATAATTCCTAGCTTTGGGAGGGCTGTAGCTCGGTTGGAATAATTCCTAGCTTTGGGAGGGCTGTAGCTCGGTTGGAATAATTCCTAGCTTTGGGAGGGCTGTAGCTCGGTTGGAATAATTCCTAGCTTTGGGAGGGCTGTAGCTCGGTTGGAATAATTCCTAGCTTTGGGAGGGCTGTAGCTCGGTTGGAATAATTCCTAGCTTTGGGAGGGCTGTAGCTCGGTTGGAATAATTCCTAGCTTTGGGAGGGCTGTAGCTCGGTTGGAATAATTCCTAGCTTTGGGACGGCTGTAGCTCGGTTGGAATAATTCCTAGCTTTGGGAGGGCTGTAGCTCGGTTGGAATAATTCCTAGCTTTGGGAGGGCTGTAGCTCGGTTGGAATAATTCCTAGCTTTGGGAGGGCTGTAGCTCGGTTGGAATAATTCCTAGCTTTGGGAGGGCTGTAGCTCGGTTGGAATAATTCCTAGCTTTGGGAGGGCTGTAGCTCGGTTGGAATAATTCCTAGCTTTGGGAGGGCTGTAGCTCGGTTGGAATAATTCCTAGCTTTGGGAGGGCTGTAGCTCGGTGGACAGACGCCGGTGGTAATCAGAAGGTCACGGGTTGGACCCCCCCCCAGCTGTCCAAATGTCCCTTGGCAAGACACTTAACACCACGGCCACTTAACCCATTAAGACCGGGGAACGACTTTAACCATTACTTTGTATTTTGGCTATTAATAAGTAGAACTTTTGTGCAAATCTTTGAATATAATATTATATATCATGTTTTTTAAGCAATTTTTTTAACTCAAATCTTTGTTTTTGTCCCTGGAACAACATATTTTGAGATGGCAGTCTGTGTCCAAATACATATCATTTGTATGACATGAATATGTTTTGAGAACCACTGATATAGCAACAAGTGTTTCTTTTTTTTCTTTTTTTTTTCAGAAAACCGTTAGGATTTAGAAGACAGGGTTAAAGGGATATTTCACTTTCAAACATGTCTGTGGTCATTTTTACGTCTACTCTTACGTGAAGACAGTTTTTTAAGTTGTTTGACTTCCTATACAAACCCATTGTAGCTTCAAACTCCATTGATTGCTACAGATTAGATTAATTAGATTTGATTAAAAACAATCAAAAATCGGATCGCCAATCCAAGGTGCCTATAAGTGCCCCAGGCTAGACTCAACAGCACCCTCTTTGGTCACTCAGTGGAACTCAGGCTACATACAGGCTACAGACCCACACGGAGACACGGACGGAGACACGGAGACACACACGGCCATGCTATGGAGCGGTCTACCACCACTCAAAAATGAGGAACATAAATCAAGGGCTGAAGCCACCAAACATACACAGGGTAGCTGTACTACTGGCCAAATGGGGGAGAGAGAGAGAGAGAGAGAGAGAGAGAGAGAGAGAGAGAGAGAGAGAGAGAGACAGAGAGCGAGAGAGAGAGAGAGAGATTAATAGCCATGGGAGCCAGGTGCTCCCAGTTGTGTTAATTGACCATGTTCTACAGGAGACTGCAAGGCAACATGCAGGGAAAACACACACACACACACACACACACACACACACACACACACACACACACACACACACCACATAGGCCTATGTACATCCAAACAGATGTACTGAGGTAGGCCTACGTACAGACATACACACTGTACATACAGTGTCTGTCTGTCCCTCCATCCATCCACAGTCCGACTCTGTCCACACCTTCTGAACAGGATATTGTAGTAACGTCTTCCTTGGGTTACTGTACATTT
The DNA here is from genome assembly GCF_963921795.1 of Nannobrachium achirus. Lineage (NCBI taxonomy): Eukaryota > Metazoa > Chordata > Actinopteri > Myctophiformes > Myctophidae > Nannobrachium > Nannobrachium achirus. Next base: position 39,705,282 of record NC_137819.1, on the reverse strand, counting down.
GTCACAAAGGTCCACTTGGACTCAAGGATGAACTAATTATAAGTAGGTGGTGAAAGGTCAAGGTCACTGTGACCTCACAAAACATGTTAATTAAATTCTCTTTTATCTACATTCACTACTCTTTTATTCACTACATAATATATTTTATGACATGAATCTGGACAGACACATGTAGACATGTAAGAAGTCTACAATCCCACCACGCAACAAGTTGTGAGCTGGTAGATCTGCTATCTTCGCCTTTATTTTTGTATTTTTCTTTTTAGCCTCATAGCATAATTGCCTAAGTCATATTTTGAAGGTTTTCAGAAAGAAAACATGAAAAATCAACTCAAAGTCAAAGGTTTTGCCTCATAGCATAATTGCTCCAGTAATTTTTGGAATGTAACAAGCAGGCTGAGGAAATAAGGCACAATGAAGCAGCAGTGTTCGGAGAGTAGAGTTAATTAGGCAGAAATGCCAATTTGACCAAAAAAACAACTTAGGCAATTATGCTATGAGGCTATAACAATAGGGACACAGAACGTGGTGAAAAGCACAACATTTTCTTCCCAGCTGCCTAGCCTCGGCCCCTCTCTCCTCCTCCGTGAGTAAAAGTCCAAAAGTATTGGTATCAAAATGTACTCAAAGTACCAAAAGTAAAAGTACTCATTATATGCAGAATGTCCCATTTCAAGTTTTGCAATTGTATAACAAATCTTTTGAAAATAGCAGATCTACGAGCTCACAATGTGTTGGATCGCGATGCATTGTGAGCTTGTAGATTGTCTATTTTCAAATGGCTGAAGTGGTTTTGTAATAATAATCAAAATCTACAAAGTTGTCAAAAAATTGTAGTGGAATAAAAAGTACAATATTTGCCTCTGAGATGCTGTGGAGTAGAAGTACAATTGGAAGTAAAGTACAAATACCTCAAAAGTGTACTCAAGTAGGCTACAGTACTTGTTACTTTACACCACTGCTAGCAGCAGCACATTATTCAGCTCTCCCACGTCTCAGTTCTGCATCAGCGGCGCTGCAAAGGATTCAGTTTAAAGGCATATTAGCAGCAGACTGATCAAAATTATTCAAACACCTGTCGCTTGTAATCCTGCATGTCTCTACAGGTCCAGAAATCCACGGGTGAATGTTAGTTTCCTCATTTCAGACACTTTATCCATTAAGATTTGGAAAAATGACTTGCTTGCAGTAAGCAAAATGTTTACAGATTTGAACATTTGCCTGCTGCTTTTGTTGAGCTTGGCCTCCTATTTACTTCATCAAACTGCAATATGAGCTTATTTAAGGACCATGGTTGTGGAATGATTTGCAGGCACAGCTTATCTCACTACAGGATTTTAACACACACAACCATGGCTGGATGCTGGAAGGCCTTTTTGCACTATTAGGATACGTCTTTCATGCTTGTTTTGCGCCCCCACTATAATTATGAACGGCGTGTAGGACTCCTACAGTCCATCCTAAATCTGTATTCGCTGCATGAGTATTCACACCGTACTGACTGACTGCAGCATCCAGGCGTCGCATATGGCTCACGTGTCCTTGAACCTTCATCCCCTTGCATTCATGCATATTGTGAACATGTCGGGCATGCATGTCGGTTCGGGTTCATGCATGCACTGCATGATATCAAAGGCAAACCTCCTCTATGTGTTGTGTTGTGTTGTGTTGTGTTGTGTTGTGTCTTGTTGTGTCCTGTTGAGTCGTGTGGTGTGGTGTCGTGTCGTGTTGTGACTTGATGTGTCGCTGATGTTAGATCATGGAAGGAAAACAGAGAAATATGTGTTGGCATTAAGTAATACATAAGTTCATATTTGATACTGTGTATCTTTTGATTGTTTGTTTCTTCAAAATTCGACTTGATTTTGATTTGAGCATGTCATTATGGGCAAAATTTTAAAAAAAAACATCGACATGTTGTGTAAATTGGCACCATCGCAGGCCCGCACCTATCAGTGAAACTCGAAACAAAGGCGAACACACATTTACATAATGGTTGCAACCTTAAGGTCACGGACGGCCCCCTAAGCCTTTGATTCCTGCCGCGGGGCCTGCACCATCATGCGTCAAATTCTAAAATAGGGCATAGAGTGGTTTAGATTTCTTTCTTTCTTTCTTTCTTTCTTTCTTTCTTTCTCCTTGATTCTCTTGGTTGAAGGAAGAGTGATGCTAACTAATCAGTTCAGTTTCACACTGTGTTCCCCCATGCATGCATTTGACAGTGCTTGTCACATATACAAATTCATATGCACACACATACACAGAGCTACAGTAATTACTAATTTACATGCATGAAGTGAAAGTGTATGCAAGTCAGCAGCAGAATTGTTCCTACACTTGTGTCACACTGTCTGAGATTTGATTAACCACGTTGGGCAGATCAGATATTGTTTGCTATTCGGCATTACAGTATATTGTTGCTGATGGGCCACCTTATCTTTGTATTTTAACTTCTTGTGTTTGTTTGTTTTTTTGTTTTTTTGCAAATTAACCCCCTACTCAACTGCCTACTTGATCATACTACAGAGTCACACAAGAGCATCAAAAGAAGCAGATACACAAGCTCAAAGCGTGGTGCCAAGGGACACATTTTGAGCTTGTATATCTACTATTTTAACTTTAACATTTGAGTTTCCCACCCGATAGAGATGATATGATAAAGTACTACTGGTACTGCACTGGTAACCAGGAATTTACCAGCACTAACAGTAAGCTGTGTTTTCTATTTTGGCTATTTGTAGCCTATTTTATTGTGAGCATTTCTTTTTCTGTGTTAGCACAGAGTGACATGCCCAAAAAGAGGAAACCTATGTTTAAAGTAGTGAAACACAGATGAAGTGTTGGTCATTTAAAGAAAAGAACGATTTCATAGCTAGGTTCTGTTTGAACCTTAATCCTAGTTAATGTACAATGCTATCTTTCTACTTTCTGGAAATATACATTAACAATGGAGCTCGCGCAAAATACATTTAGTCTGATTCTTATTTAGAGGCGAGAGGGAGAAATTGGTGAGAGCAGATAATATGTCAGGCCTATTGGGGCATTCATTTCAGCGCAGGGACATACCACAGATGTTTGGTGGAATTAGCACGCGTTTCATTCCAAAGAAGCCAACACTCAGCCGGCTGATGTCATTAATTAGCACACCTTCAACCAGAGTGGGGAGCTAATTAGAGAAGAATCAGCTGGTGCAGTGTTGGGTTGGAATGAAAACCTGTTGAAATGATAACCAGCATGCATGCAGTTCTATAGAAATGATAACCAGCATGCATGCAGTTCATGTAGAAATGATAACCAGCATGCATGCAGTTCTATAGAAATGATAACCAGCATGCATGCAGTTCATGTAGAAATGATAACCAGCATGCATGCAGTTCTATAGAAATGATAACCAGCATGCATGCAGTTCTATAGAAATGATAACCAGCATGCATGCAGTTCTATAGAAATGATAACCAGCATGCATGCAGTTCTATAGAAATGATAACCAGCATGCATGCAGTTCTATAGAAATGATAACCAGCATGCATGCAGTTCATGTAGAAATGATAACCAGCATGCCTGCATACAGACAGTACACATCCCCCCCACCTCACAGCACACCAGTAGTGCAATTGTCTCAAAACTTTGCACAAATATAAGTCATGGTTTGAGACATTTTGATAGGCCAGCTTTCATGCTTTTAAGTCTTTTTGCCCCTGGTTTTGCCCAGTAAGGGGCAGCCCTACTGTGCATGTGTGCTCCAATGAAACCTATACACGTCATGACCAGTAGGTGGCAGTAATGCAACACTAAGGATGCACACTGCCAGGAGAAGATGAAGAAGAAGAAGAAGCATACACCTATGCACGCTCTCACTGCTGTTATTTTCAGAGACCCTCTGCACGCGCACTAGTCGTGGACAAGGAAGCATGTTGGCATTTAATAAACAGACACAATGGACAATCTTTTTGAGATGCACACTTTACAGAAACATCTACTGTGAGTGGACACAGCACAACTACAAAGAATGTGATATGGTCAAAACTTTGTCAACAATAACAACAATTAGAAACAGTGAATTATTTCAACGTGTGTATGTGCGCTTCGATGTACGATAGGATGCCAAGTTGAAAATGGCCTGGCATCGGTCCATATGAAAATGCTATCTAAATTACATGTTTATCTTTGCATGTATGGTCATCAAGGGTAGGCAACTGATACTGTAAGTGCTATGGGCTAAGGTGTCTGAAGAGGTGAGTCTTCAGATACACTGTGGTGGAAGCTAGGGAGTGAGTCTGAAGGGGTCCACCCATAATTCTGATGGGCCGTTGGCCCGACCAGGTTAAAGGTATATTCAGTGATTGTATTTCATTCAAATAAAAATATAATTGGTACATTTTCCATTCATTCTCCTCACTAGAATGTGTGCTGACCATATAAGGACTTCCACCATGGCCCGTGTTGTGAGCATAGATTCGGTTTTCAGAGGTGGCCAGCCAGTCCTCGACCAATCAGCCGTAGTTATGTTATGATGTTTAGTTATGATGGTCAAAATAAAAGTTTTGAGAACCACAGTCGCTCTGAATTAACAGTCGCTCTGAATTAACTCGTAGTAAATCAGTATCATACATATCCTGAAGCTGGAGACGTAGGCCTACCGATATTCAGTGATTGGGTCTAATGATCAAAACGAGAACATTATAATGGTGTAAAAAATCTATAAAAAACTAAACATTTCCACGCTGTAAGGCCAGTAAGAGACAAGATGACCCCCGGCCACTTTCATTATCACTGAATACACCTTTAACATTCACCAGGTTAGCATTGACCAGTGTCGGCGGGTTAGCATTTCACCAGGTTAACATTCACCAGCGTCGGCAGGTCAGTCTGAAGAGGTGAGTCTTCAGACTGTGGCGGAAGCTAGTAGGGAGTGAGTCTTCAGTTCTATTTGCAATGGGGAGTTCATTCCACAGTTTGGGGGCCACAACATATGAACCACATGTACTGTGTGAGCTGTCCAAGGTGCTGACGAGTAGTGCTGGAGAGAAGGCATGAAACAAGTCATTGTTTGTCTCTCCTTCCTGGTATGACAGTAAAACATGACAGGTAACATTTGCATAGTAGCGTGAGCTCCACCAATCAGAGACATCGCTGCCAGCCACAGCCTTAAGAATTTGGAGGCCCGTTTTAAGATCTAATAGGAGCACAACCCCCCCCCCCCCCCCCCCTTGGCAAAAATATATACTCTGTATATATACCAGAGATCGCGCTAGCATTTTGAACTGCCGTTCACCGTGACTTGCACACAATACTGTACATTAATTACCCACATTACCATTTGTGCATCGGCGTGCGTACAATGGTTGCTCAGCTGACATGTTAAGGTAATAAATAGGATACTCACTAGTTATATTGTGGATACAGGCAGTGGATGCTGTCCCAGCGTCTGGTTTAATAGGACAGCTTTTTGGGAAAGTTGATATATTTGCTCCTCATAGATAACTGAACTGCAGCGCGATAGAGAAAGGGGGCCCCATTGCGAGAAGGGGGCTTCCGATGGACGGTCAGTCCATCGGTCCATCGGTCAGTCGTCATTTGGACTGAGACTGACAGGCCGTCGGAGGCCCCCTGGCCGCCGGGGCCCGTTTCAATTGAAACGGGTGAAACATAGTTAAGGCCGCCGCTGAACGCTGCTACATATTAGAATTGTAGGTAGTGAAGTATCTCCATGACATCGCAAATTAAACTGTGCAGCTTCTACAGGAACACACCATTTTACAGCCAGGAGCCTTGTGGGGAATCTACATTATGTTGTTACGACATTATGGTTGAAAATACTTTTACATTTACTGTCAAGAACTGAACATCTTGTTCGCTTCCATTCCAGGGGAGTGCCTATTTGCACTTAGAGCTTCTATGGGGAAAAGAATAAGACAAAAATGGCCTTGATAGTACTGTAGGTCAACGAGGTTTTCCTTACATCACTGTAGGTGACAACTGAGGCAGACCAGCCGACTAATAGCATAAGATACTACCACATCAGCACGCTGTATCATCTCAGCTCAAAGGGGCTGTCTTGGCCATCTGTCTTGGCCATACAGTATATGGATTCTGTTAGTGTGGTAGTGGCCGATGTGGCCTCCATATGGGCATTCCCATATGAAGTCCTGTTAGATATGGGCTTAATATTGATGACATCAGGTTAACTCCATATATGGGCATAAAAGGGATTATGTTAGTGTGGTAGCGTGGTTCCCCGGCCCTGACACATCACAATGATGTCAGAGCGACAAACCCATAAGTCCGTAAAAAAGTGTACACGTCCAGACAGACAGACAGACAGACAGACAGACAGACAGAGTGAGCACCTTTGGTCGCGATCAATCACTACACGTTACTGATAGCTTCCGGTTTGAGAGGACACTGGCGTTTTGTCGCCACTTCTCAATCTGAGACAAAAGTCGAGTTTAAGTGCCTTTTCAGTGCCTTCTCTCAAGGTCTCAAGTCGGCACTGAAGAAACTTGTTTACTCAGGCTTTTGGAAAATATTTTTTGTATTAAGCGTCCTTGGGTTTTTGAAAGGAGCTATAGAAATTCAAGTTATTATTACTACACGAGTAAAAAAAGAAGGGAAGAAGAGGGGCTTCTTCCCTTCTTTTTTCAATGGAAATTACGATACAAAGGGAACTATGCACGAAAACGAATTTCACACATTTTTTTACTTCTGTAAACCTGTGACGTGACAATAGCTGAGTCTCTCTGAGACTCGCAGCTGAGTACACATACTTAGACTCCACAACCATATAAGGAATGCAGCTATATGCCCAAATATGGAGTGTGTTGTATAACTTCAATGTGCTGCTATCACGTGTCAGCATGCCCATATATGAGCATATGCTGAAAAGTTCAGTACATAGACTATCGATCACTACGCAAGTGAATACGTACACATTGTTTATGTTGTCCGTCATCATTCCTGAAAGGGAAGACGATGCTGATTTACTGAACTATTATAGTCAGTCCAATACAGGACACGTCTTTTGTTTGCCAAATAAGGGATCACTCCGTATTTCAAGGGATGGTTGGCAACACCTACTTCTCACCACGGCAGAGGAACTTTAGAGATGCTCTAATCTCTGTACATCCTCTCAGCTGTTTCCTCTAACGTCATTCAATCCAACACAGTTGAACAGACACATATACTGTACGCACACATGCAGGCACAGACTCACACGCACATGCTAGCGTGCGCAGGCAGGCGCACAGGCCAGGATAGAGGTGCACACTTGCGCGTGCACACACACACACACACACACACACACACACACACACACACACACACACACACACACACACACACACACACACACACACACACACACACACACACACACACACACACACACACACACACACACACACTTCCCGCTTGCCTGTTCCACATAGACTTTGGGATTCACTGTTGCCATGGCAATGGAACAGAGAACGCTCTCTTGCATTGCCTGTTCTTTTCTATTGCTTTATATATCTCCTCTCTCTCTCTCTCTCTCTCTCTCTCTCTCTCTCTCTCTCTCTCTCTCTCTCTCTCTCTCTCTCTCTCTCTCTCTCTCTCTCTCTCTCTCTCTCTCTCTCTCTCTCTCTCTCTCTCTCTCTCTCTCTCTCTCTCTCTCTCTCCCCCCCCCTCCCCCCCCCACCCCCCCCTCTCTCTCTTACATTGTGTTGCTTCTCATTCATTCCTGCTCACATAGACAGCTATATATACTTCACTGACCGGGGGTCCCCCACAGGTCTATACTTGGTCTTCTCCTTTTTCTTCCCTCTAA
>NC_137819.1:39639978-39694978 GCF_963921795.1 Nannobrachium achirus | reverse complement strand
AAAACGTCACACGTCATTCCTATAGCTATATATTCACTGTTGTCGGGTGAAAAACGTGTATGTCCGAAACATGCACATTTGAAACATGGAGATACGAGGTTTCTGCCGGTGCAGTGACGATATAAAGTATTGCAAGTATTTTCAGAAAACTCTTAGGATTTAGAACAGTGGTTCTCAAAAATAGCAGATACAAGCTTGCATGAAGATTTTAGGAAATAATTTAACAATTTTCAATATTTTTGAATTTTCTAACAAATTTTCTCTTCTGGGGGTCCCTGGCACAAAACATTGTAAGATGGGAGTCTGCAGCCAAATGCCAAAAGCCAAATGCATATCATGTTGGGGGTCCTTAGCACGAAAAAGTGTGAGAACTACTGCTGTAGAGGGTATTTGTAGGTCTTAATGGGTTTATGGCGGTGTCACTGGTGCAGCCATCTTTAATGTAGTTTGAACATCGTTGTAATTACCTCCCTTCACTGGCAGAGAGAGACGTTGTTCATGAAACTTATTGTTCGAAGTTTGAATTTTTTCATCCTGTTTTTACTTAACTTTCACTCTCCTCCATTGTTTTATATTCACACTGTAAGAATTTTTCTGTATTATCAGATTTTATTATTCAGGGAAATTGGTAATGCAGGGTAATTAACAACTTAAAACCCTATATACCGGTACTTCCTATTTTCACCTCGACACCAAACTGCCAAAAATTGCCCCCCAAAAAGCTCACAACCTGATACAATGCGACGCATTCTGAGCTTGTAGATTGACTGTTTTTTTCTCTGAATGTTTTCCTCCATAGGTTTGTGAGGTTAATTAGAATAAGGGGCAAGATTCACAGGCTCAGTGTCTTGCTCAAGGGCATTTCAAGTGTGACATGTGGATTTTGACCGGCACCTCAGTTCATTGATTGACTGACTGGCTGTTGGGAAGATTTGAACCTTAACTCTCTGTGGCTCTAATCCTCTAGTTAACCTCCTGCATGTTGATTGGCTCTGATGTCCGTGTTATTGGGCATGCTGCTGTATACAGTATGCTGCTGTATTCAGTCTGCATGCTACTGTTAACAGTGAAATGCTTTCAGAATCACAAATTGGAATAGTTGAACCACTCAGACTCTGCACCAGGGGACTTTGCAGGGGGGCCCGCAAATCTTTTGTGATTTCAAAATCTTATTAATTTCTTTACCCCCAAAAGGTTTATTCTTTTTTTTTCCTATTGATTACTCACCCCATGGAAAATTGAATTCATGGATATTATTTTGTTCTCGTCGCATTCCTAAGCCAAAAATTTGAGGAGACAGACACGTTGTGAGCTTGTACAGGGTTTGGTGTACAGGGGAAAAAAGAGAAGACCAAGTACCACCAAGCCAAAGGTCAACTTTACAAAGAATTGAGGGTTTTAAGTCGTTAAATCTGAAAATACACATTACCATGAAGCCAATATGAATCCTGCTTCATCTCTCACTCAGCCTTGACCTGAAAACCTTTGCCGTCACGAATGTTCATATATATGTAACTAAAAAAGCAACATACCCATAACCCTAATGGGTCCATTTGGTTCCATTTGTACTCTCTCAGAGTAAAATTAACATTGATTTTGGGGTCCCAGAGATAGAAATGTCATTAAATGGGGGGGGTCCGTAGTCTAATGCATGTCAAACTGGGGCTCCCTGAAATTAAAATGGTTGATCAATCATTGCTAGAGCTGTAAAAACTTCTCTTATATGGGGGTCCCTGGCATATCTTTTCAAATGGGAGCCGCAGGCTATATAATAAGTGGAGTCCTGGGAGTCCTTGACATGAACAAGTTTGTGAACCACTGCTCTAGATTTGGCAGCTTCACGGTGTGATATTACCTTCATAATTGTGTACTAGTCCCTATAGCAGGGCAATTAGACAGGCCCTTATAGATACAATGGGCATAATGACTCACTGTCATCATTACATTTCTTGATTTTTATGTAACATTTAGGTCTCCAATGTGGAGATGATGGGAGTTATCTCAGATTTGTCATTCCTATAATTTTGCCATGAACCCAGAGAGAGAGAGAGAGAGAGAGGTCGTCAGGTTGCAGTTACTATCAAAACCTCCACCACTGCCAGCTGTCAGTCAGTCAGTCAGTCAGTCAGTCAGTTTGTCCGTCACGTCAGACTTTTCCCCAACTCATATCTCCGCCACCATTGCCCCAATCCATGCCAAACTTTGCACACACACTCTTTGCCTGTCCACCACCTCCAGGGACCCCCAGAGCTCCAGGGACCCCCACGGACCCCTGGCGCCACCGCCAAAAAGTACAAAAATGACCAAATGACCACCCCAACGGGGCTGCTCACGGGGAATTACCGGGGACCACCGACTTCTGGTGCTGAGAACGGATGCAAAAGTGGTCGCGCCCCCTAGTGGAGGACCCCCGCCACTGCAGCGCACATAAAATGCTGTAACTCTGGCTAGGATCGACCGGGAGAGCCGGGGCCGGTACCCACGCGTCCACCTCGGCGGAGCGGAGACAGCCGTGCGTAGAGCGCCACCTAGCGGCGGACCCACGCCACTGCAGCCCGCTAAACATGCCGTAACTCCAATGGCACTTACAGGCCTCTTTGTGTATACATGTGACCTGACGGTCGCTTATCTCCCGATTAGGGAGTCCTACTGGTAAATACCTTGTGCATGAGTTGTGAATGTACTGTAGCCTACATGGCCATTATTCGACCACTGTGAGGGCCCTAAAGGGCGAGGTCGTGCACATGGGCGCATGCACGCATCCGCCTGGGTGACGGCAGACTGCTGGGCGAGCGCTGGCGCATTGGCATGGGATCAACTCGAAACGCGCCGCACTTTGCGCCACGCTTCGCGCCATGCTTCGAGCTTGCAGATCTGCTACTTTTGATGCTTTTGTGTGACGCTGTATTATGATCAAGTACGGGGGTAAAAAAACACAAATATGGAGATATAGAGAAGCTTCTGCCCGACAGCAACGATATATAGACTATATGAACACAATTGACCGTGTTCAGGCGAGGGAAGCCAGGCGGGCACAGGGCTCTCTGTGTCACTGCACGTATAGGATGGAGACACTGTCTCTACACTCCTCACTCGCAGCCAGGTGAGCCATAGGGTCCAACAGCAGCAGAGGCAAAGCAGTGAGTGGGAGGGATTAATTGGCATAATGACTCAGTTGTGACGGAGGGGGTAAGAAGGGTGGTATAATTGGCTACTCTAAATGTAGAAGAAAAAAACACATTAATAAAGGATTCAGCCCGGTCACAGTCCCATTATGAAATGAAAGTTAAATATTACAAAAAGTACGAAACGTAATTATGTGAAATTAGTGGCGGCGCGTCTGTGGCTTGTTGCTGTCCAGCGGTTTGTGAGATTAGCTCCGGGCAAGGACAGACAGACAGACAGCCATATAGACGGACAGACAGAATACATAAATCTGTTGTGTCTTTATTCTTTCTTACTGACTTGTTCTCACTGTGAAAGGAAGAAAACAATTCAACAAGATCATAACCTGTCTATGTGTGCACTGCAGTCTGATCCGCACACAGTATTAAAATAGCATGAAGGACCAGTGTAGAATCTTGTAACTAAGGAAGTATTAACAACATTGAGAATTCTTTTTTTATCTATCAAATCAATGATTGGTGCATTAATACCTTATACTGTGTATCTATAAGTTGTGGGCTAATTGTTGTTGGGCTGCTGCTTGGAACTTACAGTACTGTGTGTGTGTGTGTGTGTGTGTGTGTGTGTGTGTGTGTGTGTGTGTGTGTGTGTGTGTGTGTGTGTGTGTGTGTGTGTGTGTGTGTGTGTGTGTGTGTGAATATATTGTGCAAGGTCAGTATGAGGTCGCAGTGCCTGGGGACTTGTTATTGGGGATTCTGTTGCTATGGCAACAGGTCGGTATTAGCTCAAATGTTCTGGAGCCCACTTCTGAATTGATGTTTTCCATGTGATTCTTTCTCCTTTGTTTTCTGACATTGATCGCGTACCCCTAGGGGCCCCTCAGAGTTACTACAGGGTGTGTGTATGTGTGGGGTGGGGACGACGACAAATCTTTGTGTGATAGGATCATACATGTGCCGTTTCAAAACTTCACACTTCCCTGATCTTTTTCAAGTCCCCTGAAAAGCCAATGTTTTCTCCCTTATTCACCCCTTTGTTTGAATTCACACTACTTCACACCTACCACCTTTTCACACCTGTCAAATGTCCCCCTTTCTCCATGAAAAGGTTTGGATTTCCCACTGATTTGCCCATGAATTGCCAATGGCAGGGCGTGTGAAGTTCTGGAATGGCACATTTATTTTTACATGAACCACTTCAACCCTAGCATCCCCATTCTGAGGAGAACTTTTGCCAAAGAGGTTTGGTGAGGGAGATGACCAAGTAGGTACACTGAAGAAGGCTGGATAGCCGAAACGTTTGTTTCTCATCCTAAGAAATACTAAAAAGAAAAGTAACTCTTGCCACTGTGTGTGATCCATTTCCTATGCTTGTTTGTAATAAGAGGACACTGCAGAGCGCGGTGGTAACAAAAAAGTCTATTCAAGTAGGCCTACAGAGTTTTTGAGTTTTTAAGTGGTTAAATGTCTGGGAATACACTTGAATCCAACATCCACTGATGATAGTGCTGTCAATAAAGTCTATATGAAGCTATCTATGAAATCTATGAAAAGGTTTTAGCTGCAATACTGCAACACGATTTTCTTTATGTAGGGGCCCCTGCTTCAAATCTTTCTCGGCTAAGGGGTCCTTGGCCTGAAAAACATTGAAGACGCCTGCTATGAACTGCATTTCCTTCTCTTCTCTTCTCTTCTCTTCTCTTCTCTCATTCTCTCCTCTGCTCTACGGTACCTCCTCTTGTTTGTATATTATCTTTTATTGATGATCACCAATATCAAATATTAATTTGCACTGTGCCTGGAAATGTCACAGAGACTTGGGGTGGCACGGTGGCTATAGTGAATACAGAACATGTGCTTTGGGCAAAATGTCACCGATTTAATCCCCACAGAACCACAAAATATATGTCCTTGATCAAGGTACAGAACCCTCATACCTATGCACTCACAGTTGGATAAGGAGCTGGATACAAGCCTCAGCTGAAGGCTCAAAATATAGAGTTCTTCTTAATATTAATGAGAGTACACAGTCAGTTTCTGACAGTTAATTTATCTTTGAAAGTCTTGTGGCTCCATTTGTCCATCAGGATTAAATGAACACTGTAGTTTAACCACTTAAACCCTACATGCTTAGCTGATCATGCTCCCCTGGGGTGCTTATTTTCCCCTCAACATTAGGGCCCTATCTTGCACCGCGCCTTAAGTCTTTCCCTAATCTTCTTAGGCGTGTTTTAATTTAACTTTGAAAAACATAAAAATTGTGAAAATAGAAAATCTACAAGCTCACAACGTGCAGAATGCAGATCGGCTATTTTCAAACTGTTATAAAATGCCTAAAAGAATTTGGAATAATGCATAAGGCGCTGCGCACCTACAATCTTAAAACGCCATTGCGACATGCTATGAGCTTGTAGATCTGCTTGTAGATCTGATATTTCTGCAGAATGTTCACCCTATAGCGTTAAGCACATGCTGGAGTGGCATGAACGCAAAAGCAGGATAGCCAGGTAGTTTTAATACAGGTGACCAGACAAAGTGACATAATGTGACACCAAACAATGACCCGTGAAGGACTGACTGGGGAACAAGCATAATATAATGTCTGACATCAGCTCCACATCTGAGTTTTCCGGAACCGGCACTGTGTCTGCAGAGATCTCCATATATGGGCATAAGTAGACACAGGCAAACAGACAGATAACTCCATATATGGGCATAAATGGACACAGGCAAACAGATGGTCAAAACGGATCCTATGACAACAGGTATAATGGGGTTTGCATTAAAGGTCGGGACATTCATTCCCTATTTACATCGTTCCCGAGTTGGCCAGGTCGCCGACTAGACGCGCGGCCGAGCTGCTAGTATCTATAATGTGCTGAGCAGGGAGTAATGTAAAGCTTGAACGCTATTCACAATAGCTTGTTCTCAAGCTATTAATGATCTCAATCTATTCGTGAGTTATCTGACTGAACATATAGTTACTGTCTACCATTGCCTATATAATGACATGCCCTAAAATAGGGAGGCCAGATTGAAAGTGTTTTTTTTTAATGAGGAAGAGTGTTCACACTGTGCTTCATCAACAACCACTGATCCAGCACTGCTCCAATGGAGCTGCACTGTGACACCTGTCACTGTCAGGGTACAGGGTGCTCACATTTTTTGGGACGTTTGCTGTTTGAACACAGAAGCAGTGTCCTACTTTTCAAAACTAAACAGTACATACTCACTGAAGCATTGTCACCCATTTTGTTCCATCAATGAGTGGTATCTTTGCCGGGCATCTATGCTAACACAATTCACCCTTTGTCAGCCTTCTGGTTGGTCCCTGACTGACCAACCAGCAGGCTCTATCTGCCTTGTCCCGCCCTGGTTCCGCCTTTTTGATGATGAATTTGCTAAAACATAATTTTTGGAGAAATAAAAACATTTAAAAACATGAGTCACTATATTGCCACTAAGAGGCTCTATTTTACTGAAACCAAGTTTGAAATTAGAATTGAACACACAGAATAACAATACGAAGCAACTGAATTAGAATGGTAGTGGATGGAGTGTCCCACCGAATGTCCCACCGAGACACTGCAACCAATGGGTGTGAAGAGGGACGGGACAATGGGCGGGACTTGACAAAGGGTGAATTGGTGTTCCTCTGCCCCATGTTCAGGGGAGAGAAGCCAGGCGGGGAGGGTGATATTGGTCCTTGCACATGATCCATACGGGCTGGGGGTGGCACCTGTCAGCGGGGAGGGTTGGGCGGGAGGAGTAGGACGAAGGCTCTACATCCTCCTGGTGGGGTCTCCTCACTGGCAAGTGAGTCATTAAGGTACAACAGCAGTTTCAACAGGTAAAACAATAAGAAAATGTAAGCAGCACATGGTATAGTCAGACATTAAGGCTAAAAAAACTTGCTTCCATTGTGGTATTCAATTCATCAAATAATAATACATGTTATCAACAAATAACGGTGACACACTTCCTTGTTTCTTCTATTTTCGCACTGATTTTTGGACTGATTAGGTTGTGTTGGTAGTTTCTGAGTATTTTTGCTTTATTTAACAATGACAGTGAGATACTTGTTTGCTGCTATGGTCTCTTTTGGAGGACACTTTATGTATATATACTTATATATTATTCGCCCCCTCTATTGATGCACCTTCTCTTTATTGGTACTGTACTGCTCTTGTCTTTGTTTTGTTTTTTTCCCCCTCTTATCTATCTTTTCTTACGTCTCTGTAACTTTGTAAATAACTGTATACTGCTGTGCTTCTACTGGACAACTGAATTTCCCCCTTGGGATAATAAAGGTATCTATCTATCTATCTATCTACAAATATAAACACTATTATGTAAAAACAGCACCAGTGAAGTACACCTCCTTTAGATGGAAATTTACATTTAAATCTAATCCAACATCCGTCTCTTTTCCTAGCTCTATTATTACTTCCGCCCCCTCTATCCTTCTCTTGAACCCTGTATCCATATCCATCCTTCCATAACATTTCTACCCAGTGCACCGCCTGTGCCTTTAGTTTCATAGTTTTCAGGAATTATACTCTCAGAAATGTCATTCATAAAACATTGCACAGTATAGCAATAGGAGAGGAGCATCTGACTGTATGTATCGAAATGCTAAGTGGACAACTGGAACTGCTTTTCATGCGTGCATGCATGTAAATGTCACACTGGCCATTTTCTGAGATGTTCAGCGTTTGTTTATTTGCAAATACAATTGAAAGAAGAAGGGAAATAAATACTGTGTAAATTGATGCTTTTCTGCCCAACTAAAACTTTACAAATCTGAAAAAGGGAGAAGGGAAATAATAACATACTGTTGAATTTGAAGACAAATGATGCCAGAACCAGAATGATACAGAAACCGCTGTATGTATACCTTACTACATTCTATAATCCATATCCTCCCCCATTTTCTGCACATTTCTCGTTGCTGCTAAAGCGTTTATCTGTACTACTGCCAACTCTGTAATTAATCTGCTGGTGTTTTTAACCTATGTACTTTTGCCAACATTTAGTCTTTATTCTCTTTTTATTGCACCCAGTAAGCTCACCATGTAATTAATATCTCGTTGTTATATTCTTTGTTGATGTCGCACTTGCAGAACGTCACACCAACATTTCACTGCTTCTACCTGTGTGAGTGAAGGACACATAAAACCCTCTTGCATCTCTCTCTCTCTTTTTCTCTCTTTTTTTCCCCTCTTGAATCTAAAATGGAGGGGGAAAAAAACGATTTGGTAAAATGTTTCCTAACCAGCCATCTGAACCCCACTGAGCTTAATGTGTTTACGCAGCAGTCGAAAACGTAACATTTAATTTTATGATAAGCAACAAAGACAAGTACACTTTGGCGAAGTTGGAAAAATAGCAAACGATAAATCACCAAATGTGATTACCAGAATGTTAATAGTTACTGTAGTAGTTTAGTAGGCTATTAAACTACTAACTAACTTCTAGTATTAAACTCCCCTCCCCTCCTCTCCCCTCCCAGCCATGGTATGGTGTGAGCGGGGCATCCAGGTGCTGCTGACCACCATGGGGGCGTTCGCCGCCTTCGCCCTGATGACCGTGGCCATCGGCACCGACTACTGGCTGTACGCCCGCGCCTTCATCTGCAACAGCACCGCCAACTCCTCCTCCTCCTCGCAGGACGACAGCAACAAGGACAAGAAGGACCCCGGGGCCCTCACCCACTCTGGCCTCTGGAGGATCTGCTGTCTGGAGGGTGAGTGGGTGGTGCATGGGCTGTGGGGGCAGCTAGTCTGCAGCTTTAGATTGGAACTATTGTAAAAAGAAAATCGGTGGAGAGGAGCGCACGCGCACGCGCATGTGCGCGTGCGTGCGTGCGTGCGTGTGTGTGTGTGTGTCTGAGCTCCAAGCTGTGTCCATTCTAATAAGGCAGCTCAGCCACCATGAAGGACACAACCCAACCTGCATGAAAGGCATCACACACACGCGCGAACACACACGCGCGCACACACATAGCCGTGGTGGATCAGAGTCAGACTGGTGGAGTGGTAACCTACGAAACCGCTCGGTTTCCGGTTATATCGCCCGCTAAACCCGTTATCGTGTTGAAGGGCCCTTGAGCAAGACACTATACGGGCCCTATTTGCGTCCATGCCTTACCCATACCTAAGCTCTTTCGCCATTTATTGTTTGTTTATTTGTTTATTTTGAAAATCATTTTTAAATAGTTCAAACAGCTGATCTACAAGCTCACAACTTGTCAATGTAGAAGTTTTTCTAAATCTTTTTAAAAATAGTAAAAAAAAAAAAAAGAAAAGGCAAAGAAGTTTGGGGATCGACCAAAATATAGCTCTAAATCCCAATTATAGCTAACTGATCAATGCTAATCTAACCACATGAACCCTATTCAGGGGTGAATGTTAAGCAATCACCTATTTTCACCAAAGACATTTGGGATATAGGGATATAGGGATAGAGGCACGTACAATGTATACAGTATAACACATAAATCGTCTCTGTCGGGTGGAAACCTCATACTGTTTGTCCAAAACTGTTACTTTTCAGCATTTAAATTCGAAAATACTAGCAAAAGTAACAGCTCTACAAGTTCAAACCTCACGCCAAAAAAACACAAAAAGTTAGAATGTGGAGACACATGGATTGGGAGACGAGCTTTCTGCCCAACAACGACAATATTCAAATGTACACACACACACACACACACACACACACACACACACACACACACACACACACACACACACACACACACACACACACACACACACACACACACACACACACACACACACACACACACACACACACACACCATTGTGTGCCACTGTGACTTTGGATTATACTTGGGAAAACAGCAAGACACTACTCGACAGCTATAGGGTACTGTACATTCAGTCTGACTATTAATGCCTTTCTAAACTAAATGGCTGTATGGAAATGTACTGGCATTACTTCCTGTACAGCCGGACAGTCAGACAAGCGACAAGGTTTTTCAGGGTATAATGCGACCTTTGGTCGCAATAATGCGACCTTTGGTCGCAATTATGAGTGATGACTCATTCAGAAGCTTTATGAAGAGATGCTCTATACCTGAGCTATAGACGACACACACACACACACACACACACACACACACACACACACACACACACACACACACACACACACACACACACACACACACACACACACACACACACACACACACACACACACACACACACACACACACACACACACACACACACACACACTACGATGCACTCGTGCATTTGTGTTTATATAACACAGAGTGTCTATTTCTCCTTACTTTCCACCCTCCATCCATACATTCTCTCGCCACCTTTCTTTCTCCCTTAATTCCTCTCTCATGCCTCCTTCTTTCCTTCCATCCTTGCCTCCTCTCCTTTCTGGCTATAATGTCAAAACATAAAACTCACTTCCCTCTCATGTCTCATCTCCCCATACACCTCCTATTCCCCATCTTCTACACCTCCTCTCTGCACTTATGTAACACCTAACCTCCCCCCCGTGCACCTCTGCTCCCCATTGAAATCCCCAAACCCCCTGTCCCCCGTCTGACAGGTCTGAAGCGAGGTGTGTGTTCTCAGATCAATCACTTCCCAGATGATGCAGACTACGACCAAGATGCTGCGGAATACCTGCTGCGTGAGTCTCACTCTTTGTCGCTCTCTCTCTCTCTCCCTCTCACACACACACACACACGCACGCACGCACGCACACTTAATACATGGCATATGTATTACAAACAAGCTAATCTCTCAAGACATACAGTATTCTGGTAACAGCAGAATATGTCAGACTCAGCAGCACTGCCCTAAACATGTACTGTAGTGTTGTTGTTAATAGGAAAGAAAAAAACTATCTTTTCATTTTTCTTACAGAATGGGTTCCCAGATTGCACACGAGCTTGCATGCACATATAATTACAACACATGTGTAGATTAGTGTAGAATATGCACAGAAATCATGCACACACTCACACATCCATGGTGCACACATGTCGTGTACATGGATGTGAGCACAAACAAAAGGGACAGGATGATGAGACGGGGGTGGTGGGAGCGCATCAATACACCGATGTCAGATTGAAGTGAAACGCTGTGCGGGAGAGAGAGAGAGAGAGAGAGAGAGAGAGAGAGAGAGAGAGAGAGAGAGAGAGAGTTCCGCTGTCAGGAGTAACACAGTCTGGGGGTGTTAGAGAGAGAAAGCTCTCTCCTCAGTAGATGGAAATGGAAAAGCCTTCATTGGCAGCCTCTGTGTGTGTGTGTGTGTGTGTGTGTGTGCGTGCGTGCGTGCGTGCGTGCGTGCGTGCGTGCGTGCGTGTGTCTGTCTGTGTGTGAGTGCGTGCGTGTGCAGCTCAGAGCCCTTGCGTGTAGCTGGTATTTCACATCCGCAAATGGAAGAGGTTTCAGTACAGTCAGTCTTACAGGCTGCCAACAGGTTGTACTGTACTGTATAGTATAGTAATGGTCCTAAAACATTTTCATGTCAAGGACCCCCAAATTAATATGTTTTTTGCTGCGGACCCCCGCAACTGGAAATGATTACGGAAAAAAGAAAATAATAATAATGAACCAATTTTTTTATAGTGCCATTTGCCTAAGCTGTAATCCTGGGCATTACTCTCCCTCTGCCAACCCGTAGAGGGCCCGAACTGAGCTCTTGCTTCCTTCAATGCATTAGGAGTGACAGGCCACTTCTTATCACCTGACACAGGGGAGTTTCCCAGGTAGGACGTACAGTAGCCCGTGGAAGGAACACGTTATTCCAACCAGTTCCTTTCCCCTCCCCATGGCTGGCCATGGGGAGGCAGTGTAGAGACCAGGATTACTGCATATTTTTTGTGAGGTTATCTACCTACCCTATAGGGGACACAGGGAGAACATGCAAACTCCAAACAGAAAGGCCCACTGATGAGACAGGTTCTAACTGCAGAATGCTACACTGTACATCTGTTGTTGGAGAGCGCTGCAGCCTATACTGTATGTATGGCATCTACAATTAATCACCTTCAGTCTCCTATTCTGACTGACTGCTGACTGACATTTGTTTATACAGTGCCAGTGATCAATTGATGTAATAATTTTTTACCATTTCACCATTTTGTTGCATTAAGCGTCTTCACCGATTAGATTGCCCTGAAGTCATATTAATTCATCCGATTAATTTTCATTAACTCTCAAGGACAGAGCAGTTAGAGCAAGACGGGTTGTATCTTTGGAGATGTAGGCCTACAGTAGGGGTGTAACAATAGTAACTGAATCGATTTTAATTTGCAATGATCTACTCCCGGTATATCGTTTGCAAAAGCAAAATATCGTACCGCTTTGGCTTTGTATCGCATTGTATCGTTTTAAAATGTGGTAATCTGTATCGAATCGTTTTGCAATGCAAATAATTGATTGTGCGGAAACTAAGTATTTGTGCCTTGTATTTGGCCATTTTAAGAGGTAAAACATGTGTTGTCAGCTGTGTTTTCTGCTTTAAATGTCCCTTTAAGAACACAATCTCTGTCTGAAATGACACCCTCGTCTTCTATTCCAGATGACCCCCACCTTCAGCATTCTGTCGCCCATACAGAGGATGTGCTTTGCTCGGCACATTGTGTGTCATTAGACGCACCGTATAGACAGATGTCATGATAGAGCACTTGGAGGTCAGTGGAATAATGAGACACAAGGAACACTGTTTCTGAGTCAGTGTTTCCATGACGAACGATGGGTTGCTGTCGGGCAGAAACCTCTTATCTCCATATTGTAACTAAGCTTTTGTGTTTTTTGATCATACCACGTCACAGTCACAAAATATAAAAAGTAGCAGATCTACAAGTTTGAATACAACAGCTTTGATGATCAACTACCTCTGCTGTTTTTGAATTTGAATCCTGAGAAGGGTTTTGGACATACATGGTTTTCACCAGACAGAAAAGCATAATATTGAAACCAGTACAGCGTTTAACAACCAATGACATTGCTGAAGAAGAGAAGTGATTATGATCTATATAGAAGGGGTTCTGATAATACGTGTCGTGCAACTGAATTTTGGACCAACTGAAGATCATGAAGACACTTGAGAGGAAGACCAGAGAGGATAGAATTGCAGGATGCAATCCGAGTATGATTGATAATGGCGGTGCAGTTAGGGGAAAGCAGCAGAGGAAGAAAATGATTAATAGTGCGTATAGGTGGAAGAAGTGTGTATCGTGTAACATTGTTGATTGGTACTGCAAAAGATAAAGTGCTATCCAAGATGACACCCAGAGAGTCCCAGACTCTCTTAACCTAAGGGGAAGATAAACTATCAGGTTTAACCAAAGTGCCTACAGCACAAGAACAACCTCAATTTTATCACTATTAAGTTTAGGAAAGATGTATGAGAATGATTTAAATTAAAAATGGGAAGAGGGGGGGTGGAACTATAGGCTTGACACATGAATAGAACTGGGTGTTATCTAGGTAGCAGTGAAATTGAATGGCAAAATTCCTGGAAATATGGAGGTAGAGGTAGAAGTTACATAATAAATTAGAGGGGCCCCGCCCGGCACAGAACGAATTGGTAGACACCACTAGTAATAACTGAAATTGACCGTGATCTCATATTTTTTGGTTGGACAAACTGGGGGCAATCTGACATATTATGATCTCAACCAGGCTAGAGTTGTACAAAATGATTCTCTCTAGGAGGATGTTACACTAGGTGAGATGGTATCAAAGGCTATCACTCAGATCAAGAAGGACGAGTATTGATTAAGAGCCCAGCTAGTGTCAACTGACATCAACAAATGGTGATTTTATTTCCCGTATTGTGAAAGGAGTGCAGTAGATTAGAGATTATCATGATTGATTATGTGTGACGTTATAGAGTAGATCATTGAGTATTCATTAATTATATATATGATAATACTAATACTTGGAGGAGTCGAGAGGTCTTCAGTAGGCGGCCTACTGAAGGCCTACTGTAGGCCTCAGTAACTATTGTTTTGGTAAAGCCTATCTCGTTATGGTACAGCTCGTTCCAGAGGCCTTGAAGCCACACAGTATAACTCTAGTGTCTGACCATTCTTCTTGGCAGAACTACTTTACCACTGCCCAGAGTGTTAAACTGTACTTCTGTCCATGATATCATGTTACATAAACCTGACCACACCACCACCTAATATAATTGTCTTGTCTCCTCATTTTCTCATGATTATTGATTGATCTGAATTCCACCACAGGAACAAAGACCCAGACAGAAAGGTGTTTAAAATACGGGAGAGTGTTTTCTGCTGGTGATTCAGTCCGAGTGTATCAAAGGGTGCGTTCGTAAATGCGCCCTGTTTGTGGTTAGGGTTAGCTGTTATGGTTATGTTTAGGCATAGTTTTACTGAGGTTAAGGTTAGGGTTAGGGTTAGGGTTAGGCATAGTTTTACTGAGGTTAGGGTTAGGATTAGGGTTAGGTTTAGGCACTCACTACACTGAGCACACACCCGGTGCGCATTTCCGAACGCACCCTTTGATACACTCGGACTGAAACACCAGAGGAAAACACCATCCCTTAAAATTCATCTCCTCCTTCTAATCTCCTTGTGTTCAGGTGTGGTGCGAGCCTCAAGCATCTTCCCGATCCTGAGCGCTATACTGCTCCTGCTGGGCGGAGTGTGCGTTGCGTCCAGCTTCTACAAGAGCAAGAGGAACATCATCCTTGGAGGAGGGATTCTCTTTGTAGCTGCAGGTGATCTTATTGCTTCCACAGAGTCCACAGCATAGACAGTATGTCAGGCATTTAGCTAGGTTTAATTAAACACAGTAATTCACTGAATGAATGTACGGAAACACAGAATGAGTCTTGAGTATAGGGAACCTGACCAATCATCACTCTTTCACTCCCAAGGACAAACAGCCAACCTATGTCGATAGATAAAGAATGCAAGGAACTTGTCACGATCTGGTGGTGAGGACCCAAATGCAGGACAGCAAGGCAGGCAAAGTTCAAAACCCAAGATTGGGTGATTTATTACAAAATAACAGGGAAAACTTCACAATCACAAACTAACATTAAACATGGTGTGACAACAAACAATGACTCGACAAGGACTGACTGTGGAACAAAACTAATATACACATGAGGACTGATTACACATGAGATACAGCCGGGTTAGACAAGCACATAGAACAATGAAAACTAGAACATCAACATAACACAAAGAAATACAAGACCTAAAGACAGGCATGCAGTGACAGAACTAGTATTCATCAGGAGTATTGAATTGTGTTGGAGCATTTAGGGTGCAGGGAGAATTTGGAGGACTTTGTTACAAATGCTTAGATCTTCCTCCACAGTGCCTTTAGAAAAGCAGACTCCAAACCTTTAATCGTTTGTTAAGCTTTTTTAAAATCCATTATATGTTTTCAGCACGAGTCGTACTTGTTCATCTGTGCCAGTCTGACGTGTCGTTCCTCCCTCAGGCCTCAGCAACATCATCGGCGTGATTGTGTACATCTCGGCGGCGCTGAGCGACATCTCGCCCAAGAAGGACGAGGACAAGAAGTGGCACTACTCGTACGGCTGGTCCTTCTACTTCGGCGGCCTGTCCTTCATCCTGGCGGAGACGGTGGGCGTGCTGGCGGTCAACATCTACATTGAGAAGAACAAGGAGCTGCGCTGCCGCTCGCGCGCCGAGCTCTTCAAGAGCACCATGCCGCACACCGTGCTGCGGCTGCCCAGCTACCGCTTCCGTAGCGGCGGCGGGCGCTCCTCGCGCTCGTCCTCGCGCTCCAGTGAGCCCACCGGCCGCTCGCGAGAGACCTCGCCCTCGTCCAAGGCCTTCGGCCTGCCGCCGTCGGCGCCACCCTTCTCCGTGGCCACCCTGCCCAACCCGCACCACTCCACTGGCACCAGGTTAAAATAGTAATGCGTTTTTCATTGTTGTTCAGTTTTAGTTTCGTTTTGGCAATAGTTTTTTTCTGAATTTAGTTAGTTTTAAATTGTTTTTATAGCAGGTTTGCTAGTTTTTATCAGATTACATTTTTGTGACAACGCTTGCTTTTTTATACTTTGGGTTATTTGTCAGGTGCAGGATTTAACTCATGATATCATTTAATAAAAATATATTTATTCAGTTACTGTTGGTAATAAGAAAAACTAAAACGGAGGGCATTTCGTCAGATCCGTCCACAGATCTGAACCACGGCCATTGCGTTTACAAGCCCGTTTCTTTCACCTTTGGGGCAGCATATAGTGCATGCCATGCGGGAACAGGGGCCTGCTGTGAACAGTTTTTTGCTATTGTGCGAAAGGTCATTGTCATGGGTTGAAAGGCTAAAGCTATGGGTGGTATTGTCAAATCAAGTCAATTCACCTTTATCCATAAAGCACATTTAAAAACAACTAGTGTTGACAACAGTGATGTACAGCATGCAAATAAACATATATGGCAATAAGAGTAGGTTATACGATGAGATAGGCCAGGGGCCAATTCTGATATCTTCACAAATTGGTACCACCCAAGGTGACCGTACATTTTTTAAATGTTTGTCTTCCTACGTGTCTCTAGTTTACATTTTGGTATGATAACCCTTTCTGAGACCCAGCTTAATTGATGTTATCAGCCGCTAGAGTCGGTGTCCCATTAACTTTACTATACAGGGAAAAAAAGCAATAAATGAATCTGCTTTAAGTAGCATATGAGGGGTCAAACTAGGGTTTTTTCATGATTCTGAATCCATTGCAAGCATCTGTTTTGCACGAAAAACATTCCTTGGGCTAAAACGGCCCCCACAAGACGTGTCTTGTGGGGCCGTTTGTAGCCCAAGGAATGTTTTTCGTGCAAAACAGATGATTAATAAGAATATATATTCAGTTACTGTTTGTAAAAAGAAAATCTAAAACCAAAGGCATTTCGTCAATAATTTCAATTTCTTTAGTTAGTTTTGTAATTGCACAATACAGTTTCAGTTAGTTTTTCATTTTTCTTTTTTTAACATAGTTTTTTATTTAGTGCAGTTAACGAACATTTTATTTTGTTAGCTTTCGTTAACCATAATAACCTTGCTCCGGCAGCGGCGGCGACATCTCCATGTACACCCTGACGCGGGACTCCAAGCTGGGGAGCCTGGGCGGCGGAGCCCCCCCGCCCCTCTACGGCACGGTGGACCGCGCCACGCTCTACCAGCTGCACAACTACTTCCCCAAGGAGTCCGGCGGCGGTGGGTCGGGCAGCGGGACGCTCACCTCCCTCTCCAAGTCCAACCTGGTGGCCGCCCAGAACGCCGCGCCGCTCAACACCTCGGCGGCCCCGCCCCCCGCGGCGGCGTCCCAGCAGCCCGCCCCGCCCCCCATCTCCACGGCGACCATGGAGAGGGACCGCGGCGGGGGGGGCACCCTGGACCGGCTCGGGGGCAAGCGGGACCGCGACAGCAACTCGGACACCCTCAACAGGAAGACCACGCCCGTTTAAGATCGAATAACACCAGTTGTTCTCAAAGTGGATTTCAGGGACTCTCTATAGGTTCTTTTATGGGGGTCTAAATTGACCCATACAAGTCTGTAACTCTGACAGCGTACAAATGGAACCAAATGAACCCGTCAGGGTTCATTTGGTATCCATTTGTATCCATTTGTATCCATTTGTATACTGTTAGAGTTAAGGGGAGGCCTTGAAATTTGAAAGTTTGAGAAACACTGGAATAACACAACCACCCCTCTCCACGCACATGCAGAGAAGAGAAGGGGGGGGGGGGGGGGGCTGTAGATATGGAGGTGAATTGACAGCGAGAACGAGTAGGAGACTGAGTAAGAGGGATGGATTGAGTGGGGATGAGAGAGAGAGAGGAGAGAGAGAGAGAAAGAGTATTATAAATAAAGAGGGCTGATATTGTTTGGGTGACACTGTAATTGTATTTGTCTTGTCAGTGAGCCTGCGGTATTTCGCCACCATCACACGCAGTCATAAAACACCTATACCGTTCTGAAAACGTGCAGATCATGCCTTAAAGCCTTAAAACAGCCATGGCTTCAAAGTCAAAAACGCTTCAGCTATAGTAGTTATAGCTACAAAACAGTGGCATATAGTGACAGCTAAGAAGATGGGTTTATATACGTATATTAGCGATGCACAATATTATGGGTAGCATATTGATATCAGCCGACATTTCAGTAAAAGATGCAATTTCAGCATCAAACCAATATCAAAATAATTCTGATATTTATCTACCGATATTTATTCACAGATATTGACTGATATTCCATCGATGTTGACGCAATCATAATGTGAAAAATGTGAAAATGAAAACAAAAACATTCAGAAATAAGCTCAATATAAATAGATACATTACATAATAATGTAATTCGTCGTTATCGGACGATTTGACCCTACATATTATCGGATATCGGCCAAAATGTCAATATCATCGCTAATACTATATGTACACAGTTACACGCTGTGTAGCTTCCAGGCGAAGTCTTGAAGTGCCTTGCTCGAGGGCACCTGAATGGCGGTTGCCAGGCGAGGGAAGAGTGTTGCTCACTGACTCGTCCCTGCTCCAGATGAACACGGCCGCTCCGTCCACAGATCTTAACCACGGCCATTGCGTTTACAAGCCTGTTTCTTTCACCTTTAGGGCAGCATATAGTGCCATGCGGGAACAGGGACCTGCTATGAACATTTTTGCTATTGTGCGAAAGGTCATTACCATGGGTTGAAAGGCTAGAGCTACGGGCGGTAATGTCAAAAAGCTGTCAATGTCTTTATTACTATTTACAACAGCCCCCATAGGTCACATCTGGCCATGAAAGATTGCGGTGCATCTTGGGAATGGGCTTATTTTGTCTAAAAATTATTTAGCCACTTGCATGCATGCCCCCAACCTGGGGGCATGCATGCAAATCTATCACAGAAACGATAGAAAGAAGTAAATGAAAACATTTTAACACTCATCTTTTCTTTTTTTCTAATGACTATCTAAAATATGAACCCTTGTTGTAAAAAAACAAAGGTGTCCTTTAAAACCACACAAAATACAAACACCACAAAAATAAGAGCGTAAGTTGGTAACCCATCGTGGAGAATGGGTTACCAACAAATCGAACCCTGCCTACTAGTGATGCGCGGGCCGACCCGGTGCCCTCACCCGGTGCCCCCACCCGCCATTATCACCACTCTCATGTGCAAAAAATAAATAACAATAATCACCTGTTCTTATTAGCCTTTTATTCTTAATAAGAGTAGGCCTATAAGAATAAGAATACAACGTTTGAATACGAGCACGAGCGAGCAAGTTTTAAAATGCGCCAGAGAGGAGCGAGTTCTCCTCCGCTCCTTGGTGCGAGGGCCCGCGAACCACATTTTGCCAACATTTCAATGGATACGATTTGAAACACAACTTTCGCAAGTGAGACAGATTTTTTGATTGAATGAACCAACCACGCTCACCTCGAGTCGCTCCCATCTCTCCAGGCAATCTGGTGATTAATCAGTAACCAACATGATTTAATATTGTCCGTCTTTTGCTGTCTGTTTAAAGTGCGAGGCGCTGTATAAATATGATTGACATAAAACCTGAAACAATGCCCCCGTGAAGAATGAACGTCTTTGAACGAATGTCTTTTAGGCTAAACCCCAATTTGAACAACACGTTTGTTTATTTAGCCCATGACAATATTGTGCTACTGTAAACCTTTCTGTAAAGCGACTTTGGGTACTTAGAAGAGCCGTATATAAAGATGAGCTATTGTGGAGATGATATACCATCTTTTTTTAAATGCGGGTTGCTGGACGGGCGGATTCGTTGATTTATATATCGTTCTGCGGCGTGGGCGGGTTACGTTCCGTGCGGGCTGTGGGCCGTGCGGGTTATGAAAAAAACCTGACCCGCGCATCACTACTGCCTACAGTAGATCTTTCTAGGCTTTTATGACTGCACATAACGTTGACAGATACTGAAGACGACAGGACATATTCTGTACAGTGTCACCACAAAGGGCTGTACACTGTAGACACCACGATAAGGGGTTAAGCCTATAATTCATTACATACACTCAGGGGCTGGATTTTGTTGTTGCTATAATATATTTAAAAAAAACTATAAACTTCTGACTTTCAAAACTAAAGGTTTCATTCTAAGGAGATATATATCAGGGGATATTCACAGTTCACAGTTTGCAAGCTAGAGTGAGATTACAGGGAAGCATTATGGGTATCTGAAGGCTTGTGAGGTTACAAGGGAAATCAATTAACATTTTACAACATTTTGGAATGAAAGTCTGGGATGCCAGATTGTCGTGTAAACTTCACGGTTATGTGACTATAACACTGTAGTTTAAATGCTCTTATATTGAATTGTATAAAAGAGCACAATACCGCTTTTTTAAAGATAGAACTATATCGTACTCCGCTCACTAGAATAACAAATGTATTATTAACTCAATTACTATTGAGTATCTTATCTTATCAATCCATTCACTCTGACAAAAAGTACATAATGTCTGTATCGACCTATGGGTTGTCTTTTATCATTCCTAGTGACGGACCACCATCCTCATCATCTGTTACGAGGTTGTGACTCTTGAATATTATAATTACTATTAATAATGTTGCTGTTGTTTCTATGATCGTAAAAAATGGTTATTTCAGGGTGTTTATGTGTATTGAAATCAAATTTTCTATATTTTTGGGGTGCGTGTTTTATTTTAAGTTTTTAATATAGTATTATTCATTTTTGTATGTGTTCATTTCTTCACACTAAAGTCGGTGGTGTCGTGTAGTTCAGCTGTCTCCCCACCCCGGGAGCCAAACTTACAAACATACAGTACATGAATTAACCACTTGAAGCAGTACTATGTCTCTCCTCGGATTTTAACCTGGGTCTCTGCGCAAGAGCTGATTATTATTATTTTTTTACCATTGAGCTAATAGAGCCTATAGCTTATCTGTCAGCTCACAACGCGTTGCATCGTGACATGTGGTGAGTGTGCAGATCTGCTATTTTCACTATTTCTTAGGGTTTTCTTTCTTCTCTTTATTTTATCATTTTATATTTTGACATTTAGGCAAAAAGATCTTATGCACACCTGATTTTCAGATCAGATTTTTTTCTTCTTTTTTTTTACTAAAATATATATATTTTTTGTTGTTGACCATTTTTGAAAATATTTACAAAATCTTTACCCATAAGAATGGATTCCGCAACCCCAAAACGGGTCCAAAGCCAATGCTTGGGAAACGCTGATGTGGGAAGGGGGACTGCCCATAAGTCCAAAGGTACATTGGTCCGATGGTTCATTAGTCCGAATTTAGTTAGGGTTACTGAGGTTAAGGTTAGGGTTAGGGTTAGAGTTAGGCATATTATTCTTAGCAAATTCGGACTAATGAACCTTCGTATAGTATAACGCCATCGACTCGCCGTCATCATTAGTATAACTATTATCAATACTTATTATCTCTTCAGCCAATTGAGCTTTTTATTTGTTTTATAAAAAAAGAAAAAAAAACATAACCAACGTAGCCTAATAACACCTCTGTGTTTTCTAATGTTCTGACTAGTGTGTAACCGTAGGCGATATAGTTTATCTCGATATATATTATATATGTATATATTTATTTATATTTTTGTGGTGGTGTGTATATGCTGTATATATACATATACAGTATTCGTTGTTGTCAGGCAGAAACCTCTTATCGCCATACTCTAACTTTTCGTGTTTTTTCACAAATTAACGCTGAGTCTACCCCATCATACCACAGCTTCACACAAAGGCATCAAAAGTAGTAGATCTGCAAGCGTGAAGCAACGCGTTTTGAGCTTTGCGATCTGCTACTTTTGAAAATGAATCCTGAAAAGTAATAGCTTTGGACATAATGGTGTTTCCACCTGTCAGAGATGATACGTTTAGATAGGTGTTCTTAATTGTCATTATTGTTTTAGAGTTCCTACACACTGTATCTTTGGGCTGCAGGCTTCTTGCCTGCCTGTGACAGTCAGCAGTGCAGTGTTCACACAGTGAGAGAATGTCTGTTGTTTCTGTGAGCGGGGGACCTATCCACAAGTTTCCAACATCCCATCGTGCATTGCGCAGAAATTGGACGGAGCTTCCGGCGCCGCAGTCGAGTGTGATCTACAAGCTCACAACGGCTGCATCTGCGACGCAACGTGAGCTTGTATGTCTGCTGTTACAGTTTTTTTCGATTGCTAAAACACATTTTTCAAAACTGTACGTTTGTTTCAAAACTGCACACACAAAACTCCAAACATCAAACACAAATTGCTAAACCCTGGCATCCCTTTGCAAAACAACTCTTTGCCATCAAATCTCTTAACATGTTCACAAAATGGAACTCGTGTTTTCATTTGGTAAACACAGCCATATTTTCACATGACACACACATGCGTTCATTGAATAAACACAACTAGCTTTTGGCTGAACACTACCAAGCATGAACAGAACACTGAAGAGCAAAATTGAAAACACAATTGTCGAAATGGAACACACTGAATGAATGTCAATTACTCTGGTAAATGAACCAATTCCCTTTTTGTAAAATGACCCAGTGTATGCCCACTAATCTCATAGACAAACATAAAACAGCACACAAATATGCAGACAAAACATTTTATTGACTGTAGGTCCAAACGTTTACCCCCAAACACTCCAAACACACAACGCCTCGCATCGCGAGGCGTTGTG
This sequence comes from Nannobrachium achirus, assembly GCF_963921795.1. Taxonomy (NCBI): domain Eukaryota; kingdom Metazoa; phylum Chordata; class Actinopteri; order Myctophiformes; family Myctophidae; genus Nannobrachium; species Nannobrachium achirus. The sequence continues at coordinate 39,672,155 of NC_137819.1, read as the reverse complement.
TGCTTGTAGATCGGCTGTTTTCAATAGTTTTGTGCGACAGTCTTGTATGATGTAGCAGGGCTTTGCTTTACCAAAAGACGTACACATTTGAAACTTGGAGATACAAGTTTTCTGCCCGAGAGTGACAATATTTTAGTGATTACAGTATGTTGCGAGGAAAACGTTGAGATAATAGCCATTTTGGTTAGAACTGACTGAAAATAACTTTGTACTTCAAGTTTAAAATTATACTAAATAATATTTTTTCAAGTGTCCAAATAAATTCCAAATATTATCAAATGATCTCGCGGCACCCCTGGACTGCCGTCGTGGCACCCCAGGGTGCCCCATCACCCACTTTGAAAACCCCTGGCTTAGAGTGCCGCATGAAGCCCTGACAGGCCTCAAAGCCCACATCTCCACAAGCCTCCTCCATGGCCTGAAGCAGTGGGACCTGGCTCTGAATTGCTCGCCTGACCCGAAAGTTTAGAGATTTTAATATTTGTGTGTTGTGGATTGATGCTTTGAGATTTTATGTGAGAAGTGTGTGCAAACCTGAAAAGTGTGTCTTGTGTTTTGACAACAAGGTGATGTGAAATTTACATCAGAGTGTAAAGAAGGAAAGTCAGAGTATAATATGATAAGGAAATCTAAAGTAGTAACAAATTGAGTCAAGCGATTGGGGACAGAAGTAAAGGTTGTGAAAATTGTGCCAAATTTTTGAAAAATGTGTTTTAGCAATCGAAAAAAACTGTAACCGGAAGTGTGGTGCAGTGTGGTGCAAAACATTCTCCAGTAAATTCCCGCGGAAAGAGGGGGATAGGTTATAGGTTATATTGGTTTGGTGGTCTCACATCTTAGGACCATGAGCGGACAAAATAAAATATCATAATATTTCTGAGCAAATACCTCGATGTTACCGTTATTATGATGATAATATCATATTGATAGTGATGACGATAATGTAATTTTTTTTTCATTACTTTTCCTGCAAAACATGCTTGAAGTATAAAATAGGAGCTTAAGAGATGAAATCCTGGAAAAGACATCACTTGTATATCGTCGTTGTCGGGCGGAAACCTTGCATCTCCAAGTTTCATATTTGTACATTTTTTCGTAAATCAAAGCACTGCTTCATCATACAAGGCCGTCGCACAAAAGTAGTGAAAACAGCAGGTCTACAAGCACACAACGCCTCGCACCGCGAGGCGTGTAGATCGGCTGTTTTCACTAGTTTAAATCATTTTTAAAAGGATAAATACAAAACAAACGGTTTTGGACATACAAGGTTTCCCGGCAACGACGATATCACATGTCATGAAATTACAATATCCAAACATCCCAGACGATATCTACTGTAGTCTCATATAGAAATCCTGATTATTTCCCAGACCTATAGTCTCATGTTAGGGCATAACACTGTGGAACCCGGACTGTTAATTAACCACTGACTGGAGTCCCTCGGAGCTCTATTGTATGGCGTATTTTCTGTTTTCTGTTATTGTGGGAAACGCTTTAGCTGAAAATACCTGATCCGACAACAAGATCGATCTGCTATTTTCTGCTAAAGCTTTCCCCACAATACGGATGCTGCATGGGGTTTAAGCAGTTAAACGCAGAAAGTGAACAAAATATTCAAATACATTCGTACTCTCTACAAATGGATTTATTAACACAAAGAATTTTACTGGATCCTTTTACCAAAGAGAATGTAATATTGAAATTAATTTGACCTACTCTACCGAGATGTGGTTGAAGCTTGTTTGTAGTAAATCATTATTATTGGCTATTTTGTACCTCATACACACTACCAAATCCAGGGTTGAAGATGTGTTTGTCTTCCCACCTATAGCATCGTGGCAAAAGTGGAAATGATATGCTTAGATACATGATAATGTGACACATGTCTCTGAATATTTGCCATAGAAGATAACACAAGAATAGTTTTAAGGATAATTTAAAATAATATAAAATGTGTTTTGGTAGAGCACACTGCAGCTGTTTCCCGGTGTTCAAAATAAACGTTTTGACAATTTAATTTGTAAGGTACTGAAATGCCCAGGGGAGGCACAGATGGTAGGCGATTGGATATGCTGAAAGGCCAGCTGGGATCTGCGATTCATTTATCAACAGTCATGGACATCAAATCGCATTTAAACCTTAACTACTTACCGAGAAACCATCTGTGTCATGTTAGATTGGCTATTCAAAAATAGAAGATAATACAAGCTCATTGCGAGCTTTGTACATCTGCAATTTGTAAGCTCGAGATTTGAGGTTTTTGGAAAAATCTTGAAAGTGTTTTAAAAAAAATTGAATAATTTGGGATTACGAAAAAAGTGTGAGAACAACTGATTTAGAAGGCCTTTTATAGAATTGGCCTTGGGTCTTCATAGGTTAAAGGGGGATGAAACCCTGTCTGAAGATTTTGAAGCAAACCCATACGTCCTGTATATGTCTCTGAGTCCATTAATCTAACGCTCCAATTATGAATTTTATCAGCTGCAGCTGTGTTTCTTACTATCCTTTTTGATGTATTTAATCTGAAGTAAATTTACAACCTGAATGGGAAAACAAACAACAAAATCAACCTATAGTTGCTTTCATGCCCCTTTAAGCCCTATTCTATACTTTGGTTATTCTAAAATAGCTGATCTACAAGTTCATGTCGTACAGCGACGCATTGTGAACTTGTACTTTAGATCGTCTATTTTCTAATATATTTATTTTGTTTTATTTTTTATATTCGACATTCGGTACGCCAGGGTGGTTAAATGAATCACTAATGAATCAGTGCACTCACTGCCCCAACACTGCACTATTGACACTTGCCACGCCAACATAAGTCAAGCCAGTATAGACGTATTTCTACTACAGACAAAATGAATATACGACTACACGACTTTATAGATGGAGGAAGCAATACAATATAACGATCCTCCCCAGTCAGGAGAAGAAGAAAAAAATAGTGTACATACATATGAACATTATAGACTGTGTATGTATACTGTATATATTATTCAATAAAGTTATATATGAAAATATTTTGTCATGTGTGTCACTGAATACGTGTGTGTGTGTGTGTGTGTGTGTGTGTGTGTGTGTGTGTGTGTGTGTGTGTGTGTGTGTGTGTGTGTGTGTGTGTGTGTGAGAGAGAGAGAGAGAATGAGAGAGAGCAAAGTGGAACAGTGAGGATGCAAGGACTAGAGGTGGTGAAGGTGAAGTGAGTTTAAATACTTGGAGGTCAGCTGTCCAAAGTGATGGGGAGCGTGGAAGAGAGGTGAAGAGGGGAGTGCAGGCAGGGTGGAACGCATGGAGGAAAGTGTCAAGAGTGATTTGTGAAAGAAGGGTGCAAGCAAGAGTTAAAGGGAAGATGTTGCATAAAGACAGCAGTGAGACCAAGTATGCTGCTCGGCTTGGAAACCGTGGCCCTGACGAAAAGACGGGGTGAAGCTGTAGGTGAGTGTTGTTTTTGACAGCAAATTTTGATTTAGTTTTAGTCATAGTCTTTTGAATAAAATGTCTTTTAGTCAACTGAAAAGTTTTAGTTTTAGTCTAATTTTAGTCGACTAAATCTACAGTTGATTTTAGTCAACTTAAATGTATTTTGGCAGGCCTTGATGACATCGTAATAGCTGATTTTACACTTGGTTGCATGCTGAAAATAGCCGATCTACAAGCTCACGCGACGCGTTGTGAGCTTGTAGATCTGCTATTTTCAGCAAAAAAAAAAAGCTTCTTTCCACAGACAATCAGGCACATGAACAATCTGTCAAAGACGAGAACGGTCCAGGGCAAAAAGAATCGCTCTTTCTTTCCTAAGCCATTATTACTTATTACTTATTATTTTATCTTTAGATGTGTTGTGTTTTTGTTGTTTTACTGTTTTTATATATAGGCCTACCACTGCATTGTCTGAAAGGAAGCCGAACAAAAACAAGTTTTACTCTTATGTACCTGTGCAAAAGACGTAACAATAAAGTACAATCTTGAACCTTGAACCGCCACATTCGGAGGTTGTTTCAAATGCGATTCAAAAATTTCTAAAGTTGCATTTCTCGAACCACCCATGTTGCATAATATCTAATTGTCCAAAACACCATTAGCAGCACGACCCAAGCGCCACTGACGTCATTAGAAAGTGCGACAATTGATTTGCGAGGGGTAATCACGATGAAAACAAAACAATAACATATTTTGCAGAATTGATGACCATTTCCTTTGTCTTTTTGTGTCTTCTGTTGTTGTCGCTTGTCTGTTATGTTGCGTTTCTGGGTTGAAGTTTAAATCAGTCTGAACACACAGATCTGATCTGATCACTTGCAAATGTGTGAACAGTCAGTCCTATAAATCGGATTTGAGACATCTGACTGCAGTCTAAACAGTTACAACACAATGAAGTATATTTAAAAATATCTTTACATTATATTTTTCATTTCCATTTCTGATAAGCTGCAAGCTATATATACAGTATGCTTGGATGTTGATTTATAGGATACATTTGCGTGACTGTAAAGTCGAAACGGAAGTGGGGAGGAGGGCTCGCATCCACTTTATCCCTTCAGAACTTACGTTGCTTTGAAAATTGTGGGAGGAAACAGTCTGGCTCACGAGTCTAGAGCAGATGAGCAAAGGTTACACTCAGAGACGTGCTGGCCATTGGGAAAAGCGGGGACAACTCCCGAACGGCTGGCCATTAGGAAAAAAAAAAGAAAAAAAATCGTCCTTCGTTCCATTTTGGGGGCTGTGCGGCCAACAAAGTAAATCGTCACTGTCGGGGGGAAACCTCGTATCTCCAAGTTTCAAATTTATACATCTTTTCGCAAAGCAAAGCCCTGCTTCATCATACAAGGCCGTTGCACAAAAGTAGTGAAAACAGCAGATCTACAAGCACACAACGCCTCGCGGTGCGAGGCGTTGTGTGCTTGTAGATCGGCTGTTTTCACTAGTTTAAATCATTTTTAAAATGATAAATGCAAAACAAACGGTTTTGGACATGCAAGGTTTCCATCCCACAACGACAAAATATAACTTAAAAATGAGGGCCTCTCCAACTCTTTTTCCCGGGCTGAATCAGGGGACCCGCACGTCCCTGGTTACACTGATGATGCAGCAGCGTGTAAGTGGCAGGGCTGAGTGGTTGTAATGGTCTTCATTATGGAACAGGTTGCTGCTGTCACAATTTCTAAATCTGGCTGACCTAAAAGCTTAACTGATAAATACATTATTAAATAAATAAATATGGATCTATAAATAAATAAATTGTTGTATTTGAAGAGAGTCAGACAAAGAGACAAAACAGTGAGCATACCATCCTAGTATGGCAGCTTGTTATAATTCTCTCTTTCAAAGATGGAAGTTAACATACAGTATATAAAGAATACAGATTATGACAGTTAGATCGTGGGACTCATTGATTCGTTCCCATATCAAAACAAGAAGACAGACACGTATAGAGTGTTGGTAATTTTCCACTAGCCAGAACTTAGAGTATAACCAAAACATGGTCTCGTAGTCAGGGTACCAATGACCTAATATACTGTAAGTTCAGACAGTAGTTCATAATATAACCTTATATGGTCACATGAGCCTCATACACAAATATGTATCATAATTCATATCTATCAATAACTAACACTAAAAGGGGCATGAAAATATGAAGGGGGGAAAAAAGGAAGATCTCCTTTTTTCCCCTTCAATACTTTTCTCCTGTGCCTGTTACCTCACTCCCCTGCACCCCTCATAGGGGGGCACATGTCAGGCCGACGTCTCATTACTTTGACCATGTGGCTGCGCGTGAAGAACTAGGAGAAAAGTATAGGTCAGAAACATAATAGGGAAAAAAAGGAAGATCGCAAAGTCTGAAAACTGATCAACTATGTGGCTACGCGTGAAGAACTAGGGATTCTCTAGGAACAAATACACAAGGAGCAGGTCATAGGTGGCTGGAGGCAAAGTGAGATGATCTTAGCAGTGAGCCAAGTCCAGGGTTTAGAGACTCTATGGCAGCCAGTCTTTTACATTAGGATGATGGTGATACAGTATGATGTGTTTTCAAAGCAGTGGCAGGAGGTCTGTTAGCAGCAGCGGCTGGTGCTTTTATTACCCAGGCCTTCAATAGATATCAATCCTCCCACAAGCTCAACGGTTAGAATTGCGCACAAATTCACGTGATTATAGTGTCATTCGACATAACCAGGCAACAACACCGATATCAAACCAAGCTGATGAGATCGGAGACTGACTGAGTTAGACACTGCACAAGCACACACCGCACACACGTTCACAGCCACACACGTTCACAGCCACACATGTTCACAGCCACACACACACACACACACACACACACACACACACACACACACACACACACAATGTACTGTACACAGAGTACACACACACACACACACACACACACACACACACACACACACACACACACACACACACTTGCAGCTTAGCGCACAGTCAGACAGAGCCAACTTGCAGGTTGAAGGTCAGCTCCAACAGGCAGCAACAAGCCTATAAAAAGATCAATCATCATAACGAGTACAAAATAATAGCCTATAAAGATCGATTACACTTACCATGGCTGCTAATGTGTCCATCAATGCCAAGCTTTTTTTAAGTCCTACTCCAAAAAGGTTTGCCAAATTGTCCAGTAAATCCACAGCAAATCTGTTTATTCTCCTTCTTCAGCCATGTTTCGTTATTTGTGCATTTGTTTGTGAGTTAATTTAGCGAACTGAACTCATCACTCATCACTGTCAGCTCAGAGTAAACAGAAGAACATGAAACAAAGGAGGAAGTGGTTCCTGTGTCTCATTGGACAGTTCTTTCCCTGTTCTTTACAGGGATGGGATCTATAGACTGTAGGACCATGGGATGTTTAGCAACGCCGCTGCAGTTCATTGGCGCGACTGGTCAAACAGAACTGGCGGAAGAGCGGAACTGTGGAACTATGGAAGCCACTCTACCCCCTGCAGTGGGAAAGAATGGCCTACCGAGCATCCCATTCTGTGATGCACAAGGAAGTGTCCTTCTGAATTCCGGAAGCTTGCCAGTCCTCTTTTACCAACGCCCAGAGCCGGAGGAGGCGTCTACCTTTTTATGTCTATGGTTTCTGAGGCAAGCAAGCAACGTCATCAGGGCCAGCTAGAAGGCTCTGTTATCTGAAAGAATACGCCCAGCAGGGCAAATTCCAGATCTGATTGGTTAAAGAAGCTGACAATCTAAGTGTCAGCCCCATTCACTTGTACTGCGGTTTGATTCAATGGACATTCTGAAGGCTCACGGTGGAGATTTCTACCCGAACAAAAACTCTGATTGGTTAAAAAAATGTGTTTTTAGATCTGCAGGGAGTTTAAGCAAAGACCAGCCTGACTGAGTGAACGAGAGACAATGATGGGTGTCAGACCGCCATTCCGAAACACCGCCATTCCGAACATTGACTAGGGTTAGGGTTAGGGGTAGGGTTAGGGTTAGGGGTAGGGTTAGGGTTAGGGTAAGGGTTAGGGTTAGGGTTAGGGGTAGGGTTAGGGTTAGAAGTCAATGTTCGGAATGGCGGTGTTTCGGAATGGCGGGGTGTAACCACAATGATGGCAGCTAAATAAATACAATATGTTTGTGGAAAAATAATTATATGAAATATACATTTCTTTATCAGGCAAGTGCAGGGCCAGCAGGCTCTGACGGCCCACCACTGGGCAGCCATCATCTCTGGATATGCAAAACTATATCAGGATGGGAGCTCTAAAATGAGAAGTAATGCACAATAAGCTTCTAGAACATGATCTATAGATATAGACAGGCAGAGAGGGGGAGGGAGCAATAGAGACAAAGAGACAGGGAGAGTTAGAGGCGAAGACAGGCAGAGATGGACAGAATCATCAGACATTATGTCCAACCAAATGGAAATATAGCAAGACTGATCTGTAATAAGTCTAGATGGATGTCTTGGCCCTGGTGAGAGGGGTCCACACTGGGGTTGGGGGGGATTCCTGAGAAATGTGACAGGTTCTATAATCTCACTGTGCGTGACAGAGGGTTCCCGGGTCCTGCTGGGAGCGCCATGCGGAGTGCTGCCGGACACTTGTGGCTTCATCTGAGACAGCATGGAGGAGCATGTGATTTAATTACCGGGCTCCTGGAACCGCTGGGAGAATGGAGATTGATGCTCAGAGGAGCTCCCTCCATTGTCTGTGCTCTCTGTTGTACAGCCAAGAAGGTGCACGTGCGTGCATGCGTGCGTGCATGCATGCGCGCGCGCGCGCGTGTGTGTGTGTGTGTGTAAATCTCTCTCTCTCTCTCTCCTTGCTCGGTGGTAAAACGATTAGACAGCTATATATACAGCGTGGGCTGTCGAGAATCAGGTGACGAAAGACGGAGGGTTTCGTGTTACGGCAGCATGCTTTCTCAAGCAGGTCAGGAGAGGAGAGGAGAGGAGAGGAGAGGAGAGGATTCATTTGATTAAAGTGCAGACCAATAACAATCATCTATATGGTCGCCCTGCATACAAAGTACCGTCATAGCGTTCAAAGAGCCACTGGATACAAATGATCTGATTCAGAAATCATCATCTCGTCATGAAATCTTTTCAAACTATTGCATGAAAACAAATTATTTCTTAAAGTAGCACTTCTCCCATTTCAGTCAGATATTGAGACCAATAATAGCTTGAGATAAAATGTATATAAAGTAACGTTATATGATCTTGGCTCTGCTATACATTGTTCCCTGCTCAGCACAATAGAAGACATTTAAGATGCATTTAAGAGTAGGGAGATGCGGTATTCATCTATATCCCCCTGCCCCCCATGGGAAACAGAACCCTTATGGAAAGCAGAGCCTTCACACAACATCAGTGGCGGCACTTACAGTACAGCAAGAGGAAGTGCAATGAATCTTATGAGCTTATAAAATGATAAATGGTGCATTTATTTACAGTAGTGCCTTTATCCAAGGCGCTTTACAATGATTGTGCATTACATTCACCCACACATTCATACACCGATGGCAGAGGAAACCATGCAAGGCACCAACCTGTACATCGGGAGCAATTAGGGGTTCAGCGTCTTGCTCAATGACACTTCGACGCTAACTCTGGGGGTGCCCGGGATCGAACCGGGAACCTTCCGGTTCCCATGCAGCCGCTCTAACCCCTGAGCCACTGCCACCCCCAACTTTTAAGTAGACCATCAGTTTGGACAGCTGCTCGACAAGTCACATACTGTACAACATCGCCCACATAGTGTTGCGCATGCGTGTAAATCTCTCGAGTGTATCTGAGAAACCTGCCTACTAGGCATGTAATGATGTAAAACTGGTGACGATTTAAATTGGGATTAAATCACAATTTGTATGAACAGTAGAGGGTGCGTAAAAAAGAGAAGAAAATACAGGATCTTTGTAAGAGAATTGATCTTTTTGAGAAGAAAAAAATAACAAGTTTTCAGTCATTTGCTACTGTATTGAAAAGAGGATAGGACTAAGAGAAGAAATACACTGGATTAGTGAAAGAGAAATATTAATAATACAAATATTTTTCTGTCATGTCTTGTCTCATGTCTTCTGTCATGACCGTGAATAAAACAGTATCGTGAACCTATTATCGTGATTGGAATCGTATCGTGAGTTGAGTGAATGGTTACAGCCTACCAATGACAACATGGACAGGGGATTCCGAGCTACCAAGTTGTCAAAATGGGGTCAGGTCGGAGGTCACCGCCCTCCTTGGAGCTGACCTTCAACCTTCAGGGTCTGACCCTGGTGTCAACTTTCCATGTTTTGCTTTCCATGACTCAAGCTTAATTTATCCTCCATCACACGACGGTGTCGCCTGTCAAAAACAATCTACCAGATCTACCAGTTATGACACACTGTGTTGCGTTGTTAGCTTGTAGATCCGTTGTTTTTGACAAACAGTTGTATTGTTGTATATTATGTATCAGTTAGGCTCAGGACACTGAGATCAAACAGTAATCTCAATCAGTCACCAATGGCCCCAGGAGTTTGTGATTTGGAATTATGGGTCCACGGACAAACACATATCACTTTAGGGGACCCTGACAGGTAAAAGGTTGAGAACCACTGCCCTAGGCTAGGGCATGAGCTGGATAATGCCACCCAGGAAAAGGGACCTCTGAGCCCTTCCATGTTGTCCCTTAACCACTGTGACCCTGACCCCGATATTCCATTCAGTCATCTATTTACATGCTGTCTATTTATGGTATCTATTTACATACATACAGGCTGGATGCCTGAGAACGTGTGTGTGTGTGTGTGTGTGTGTGTGTGTGTGTGTGTGTGTGTGTGTGTGTGTGTGTGTGTGTGTGTGTGTGTGTGTGTGTGTGTGTGTGTGGGTGGGTGGGTGTGTGTGGGTGGGTGGGTGGGTGCATGCGTGCATGAGTGCAAGCAGTGCACTTCTTTAAGGTGAAACCTGATCGCGTAATGGTGCATGGAGAGTTGGACGTGATGAGTGAGTTTCCAAATTAGCACGGCCAAACGGAAATAAAATCTTTTTTCTTCTTCTCGTTGCTCGGTTCAATTTATGAGTTCCCACGGCTATGTGAGCAGTGTGGTATTCACATGCTGAATGTGGGTCAGCTTCATTCATCTGCAGACACACACTGTTTGCAGCTCAATGTCTTGAACATGAAAGGCAGGCAAATCACAAAAAAATGAGATGGGAGTCAAAAACTCCCCGAAACGTTTTTTTGATCACAAATAAATAGGATGGCAAGTCAAGTGGGTGGGTGCATGTGTGCATGCATGCATGCGTGTGTCTGTGTGTGTGTTTATCTACATCTGATGAGCATGCCTGTGTACAGATACTGTATATGTCAGTGGTTCTCAAAGTGAGGTCCGGGGACCACCAGAGGTATTTGAGTCATTTCCAGGGGGTCCCCAGTAATAATGTGTTAATACAGCAGCACTCATTTTAACAACTTTATCCATATTTTATACATTGGCTATGGCTATTCAAAAAAGCTATTTTAGTTTTTTCTTTTTTTTTTAAAGATCTGTTGTAGCCTATATTTGAAAATAATTAAAATAATTTAGCTTTTTTTCTAGGGTCTGTGGCCAAATACATCAATTTGGGGATCCTAGACATGAAAAAGTTTGAGAACCACATACTTTATCTCATGTACAGTATGTGCATGAATGTTTGTGTATCTCGTATATGCGAGCGTGCGCGTGTGTGTGCATGTGCGTGCATGTGCAGGTCATTTCTGGTTTATGTTCCGCCCGGCGCTACATCAGCCAGTCAGTCCTATTGGCCACGGTGTATTTTTATCTCTGAGGTCACAGCAGCAGCCCGCCTGCCATCATGGTATAGAGCTGGAGCCTGCAGGGAAATAACACCTAGGCTGTACTGAAAGACAGCTTGTCAGATGAGAGCCATGCTCTGTGTGTGAGTGTGTGCGCGTGTGTGTATGTGTGTATGTGTGTGAGCGTGCGTGCAACCAACAATGTCAATGTCTTGCATTACAGCAAATGCTTGTGTTCATATTTGGAAGCCTCTGTAATGTCCATAAATGAGTTGAGGCCAGCAGATTGCAGGAATGCCCAAGCCAAGACATTCTGTTCAGTGTCTGTGTCTGTGATATCTGGCAGTCACCACTCGCCACATATGGAGGAGAAGGCGATGCTTCCTGTAGCCGTGATCTGTATCCTGAAACACTTGTTGAGTTTCCCAAGCTGTGTGCATCTACTATTGTTTGTGGTCAAGAATTTCGTTAAATGTGAACGCAAATAAAAATGTTAAATGTGTGTGCAGTATGTGTTGAAGCTCACAATGCATCACATTGCAACGTGTTGTGAACTTGATATTTGGCTATTTTTGCTAAATACAAAACACAGAACAGCTTTGCTAGAAGAATACTGGAAGTTGAGATTGACAAGAGGACAAGGACAGAGGAATTTGAGAGAGAGGGTAACATTAAATATCCATATTTATTAATAATAATAAAACAAAGTCATTCATACTGGGTCCTTTCAATCCTATAAAAGGTCCTGAGACAATTCACCTTGCATTCAAACACAGAGAGCTTTTCTCTAACAAGCCCAAATAGCCTCCAGATGTCGCCTTATATTCTTTTAACCCATTTAGACGTGGAAAGCATCTGTGTCATTTTAGATCTTAGCCACAGTATATTCAGAAGGAGATCTCTGATAAGTGACATCAAATGACCCACACACTGTCAGGAACTTGCAAAAAATAAATTCTTGCTATTAATTTGACATTTCGGTGGTTACACCTTCATCAGGACTAACATTGTCCATTTCGTTTTGCAAGTTCCTGACAGTGTGAGGGTCCTTTTCTTTGTCACCATCAGAGAACTCCTTCTGAATATATGCACGCTTAGCTTAGCTTAGCTTAGCTATGGCAACATAATTATGTTTTTTTTTGTTTCAGAAAACTGTTAGGATTTAGAAGGCATTTTGTCACACAAAAGTACCTAAAGTAGCAGATCTACTGTACAAGATTGAAACGCAGCGCGAAGCAACGCTTTTTGAGCTTGTTGATCTGCTACTTTTGAATTTGAATCCTGAAAAGTAACGGTTTTGGACATAGACCAACAGAGACGATTTGTATAGAATCGGCCTCAAGTCTAAATGGGTCAATTCCATGACCTGCACACAGTACAGACGCGATCAATGCATTTTCACAGAAGACTCCTTGACAAGATAGCATGCAGTGAGAACCATCTGCCGATATGATGCTTTTCCCCTCTGTAAAACGGAGAAAAGACATACTGATATCTGAGTTTAATTTCACATTCCACTTAGTCTGCATGCAGCTGCGTTATGTTAAAGTCCAGTGTCTTCCCTACACAGGAAAAAGTGTTTCTTTATCTCAGAGGAGATGAATTAACACAAATGGCTATGGCTTTTACTGTGCACTCGAGGTTTCCCCACTTTTAGTACTGCCTGCTTTTAATGTGTTACGATGCCTTAAGACATCTTACAAGCCAAACGTCCTTTTCTACAGCACCGTGGAAACCTCGGAAGCTTCTAGCGAGCAGACACAGGGGGACGGGAGCTAAAACAAATTTCACAAAATCACAAACCCCAACAAACGGACCGTGCACTCAAAGTGTCCAGGTCAGACATCAACATGGTCATGCAAAACGATCAAGCAGGGACATCCGAAGGCCATCGGGGCAAAACCTTAGACACAAATAGCCCTAGAAAAAGAGATAGAAAGTCAATAGAACAGCATAACAGCATATCTACTCTGATAATTTACACTGTCTGTAATACTGTATGATGGTGGGGAACCACAACTGATAGTATTCTATAGTTTACCAAGTTAAGCACAGCAGCTGTGTTCCACTTGGTGTCCTGTGTTAATTAACTGTGCCAGAGTGGATCCAACGGTGTAAAATGGTCTCTACTTGGACTAATACCCTATGCCAGAGCTAGAGAACCATATGTTTTAACGTTTTAAAGGTGGTTGCCAAAATAAAGACAACACTACTTGCGCGCCACATATAGAGGCGTTCTCCTGAAATGTTTTCCTCCTGAAGAATTGTGCATTCCTCTATGTGATCAATAAAGTGTCTTCAGCCCCAATAAGGCCCCTGCGTTCAATATACTTTGTGTCACACCACTGTGACAGTGTGTGGACAAACTGTCACACTTTGTGTCATGTCATTTGGCAGTGTTTACCTTATTTTGGCAGTTACTTACTTTACAAATGTTCTAATCTAGTGTGTACTCCACTATGTCTAACTCTCGTCCACTTTACAATGTGATATATTATGGCAAATCTATTCATAAACATGTAGAAAGCTAAATAAGTTATTTTAAGGAACATAAACCAATAAACAGGTACTTACAAAACATGTTATGTATATTATGTTAAATCATGACAAATGACACTCACTCTTAATTTGTTTGCCACCTTGAGGTGGTTTGTTGAACAAAGCTGTCCAGTAATTTACACTTTTCAATGTGCTTTGAAACACATTCAGTTGACCAGTGATATAAGTGTATATTCTGCATCCTTAGTTCCCAGAACAATTTTCAGACAGAACCCTTCATTACAACAGGTTTGGTGTGTGTACTGAGACGTACTGTATAACATGGTAAACATCATATCCTCTATTTCCTACATTATCGTACCTTTTTAAGTATTTTGAGTGATGTTTTTTTGAAAAATGATATACAGATGAAATCATACGAAAGTAGAGAAGATATTTCATTACATGTACAGTCTAGTACGGTGATAAAATCCAGCTCTGTGGATAATGAAAAATGAAGACTCACATACAGTACTATACTCTCTGCTGTCTTTCACACACGTCAGTGAGAAACAGAATAGCACTAGTTGGTTTCTCAACCCAAGGGTTCAGGATTGGGGTCAATTCATCTTCAATTCAGTCTCCTCAACTGCGACTTTCAATTCCACTTAAAACATTTGGACATTTTGGACAGAGACAACTGTGTCAACTGATCTCTTTGGTTGTCAGGTTGTCAAGCCCACTACTTGTAATTCTTGTGATTCTTGAACCTTTGCTGTTCTAGCATAAAATCATGTGAGAGCCTTCTTTCTTTTCACAATGTCTGAGAGAAAGAGAAAAAATTATATTGTGAACAGCTCTCCTATTGTTGGCGAGATGAACGGAAATGGCAAAAACCTCACCATGCAGCTAACACATTTTTAATGTAGGATAGTTTGAATGAATTGACCATGAAGTGACTCCAAAACTTAAAGGAGTAGTTCACCCCAAAATGAATTTTCTTCTATTGATTAGTCACACCATGGAGAGTAGAGTTCAATAATATTTTTTGGTTTTTGTCACATTCCTAAGACAAAAAATTGATTAGAGTAAATTTACCCCCATTGATTCCGGATGGGGACCCGTTTCGAAACGGGTCCCCATCCGGAACGAATGGGGGTACATTATTGTTATCACATTTTTGTCTTAGGAATGCGACAAAAAACTAAAAATATTATTGAACTCTAGTCTCCATGGCGTGACTAATCAATAGAAAAAAGGTAATTTTGGGGGTGAACTACTCCTTTAAGTGGTAATTAATAAGACAATACAGGACAAAGTTTCCCAGAACACTTCTCAGCACTGAGATCATCACTACAGTACATCAATACAGCCTTAAAGCAACAGTTCAATATGCTGTAATGTATTGTATACAGTTTTTTTTTTGTATCAGCATAAAGCTGCGATGCTCTTGTAGAGCTTGTAGATAGTTTTCTTTTTGCGGTTTGTGACATGCACATGAAACTAAGTATGATTTAGGCTTAAGTGGGTCTGATTTCAGCAGGCAAACAGTATTGGCTACCCTGACTGCATGGAGTGATGTCACTCACTCAACTTTGGCTTTCATTAAAGAGATTATTTAAAATGACTGGATCTCTGAAAATAAGATTCTGTCTCAGTAAAGACAGTAATGCTGATCCAGGGGTCTCTAAACAACGGATACAGTCCGACCTCCTGTTTTTTTACAGACCCCAATGCATCGCGTCTGGCCCTCTTGAGGAAGTACGAGGCATCGTATTATAATCCCACAGTCTCTCTCACTTGGGCTGAACTTTTGTCCAGAATGTCACCTGGTCAGAGGCTCTGCACTTACTGTCCTTACCAAGCTAACACAAGACCTGCCAACATTATTTAACAGTTGTATTTGTCATCAGAGAAAGCAGTACTGAAAAAGTTTCAAATATTAAGAATCATAATATATTAAAAGATCTATTCATGACAAGATCTACCACTATTTTAGGCATAATGTTCTAAGTACCATACTGCCAAGTAGTAGATGGCACCTTGTATTTTGAGAATGTTTCTAATTCCATCAAAATTACATTAGGTTTTTACGTTTACTCGTACTAAAAGTATTGAATAAAAGAATGAACAATTAAGAATTGTGATTTAAATTGTTCTACGAAAATGTAAAAAAGTAAATGCATCCTGTGGTATATAAACTCATTAAACATCATAAGATGTGTGGGTTTATTATTCAACTAAAGGTTGGCAAGTTAAAACTCGAGGTTGTTCGATTTGGCAGCAGTTCAAGTTCAGTTGTTAAGCTTTAGCTTATTGTCAATAACAAACCGGCCCACCTAAAGGACCCACGCAGAGGCATCTGGCCCTCGTTAGGGAACGCTCTGGGAACCCTTGGCTTATGCTAAAATAAATAAATACTAATTGCATACTAAAGAAACATCACAACAGAGACTAGAATCCGTTTAAAAGGATCCCTGGCCAATACGACAAATATGCCTTAATACATTATAATTGTCCTCTATAACTACAATGTAAAATTAAAAACACCTTAAATATTGTATTTCTTCTAGAAATAGCTAATCTTTCACTCAATAGGGGAAATGCCTGTTGCATGTTGATGATGTCATAAAACCATGTGTGGTCTATCCCTATGGAATTGATGGCATGCATGTGCAAAAAAATAATAATACAAAAAGACACATTTGAAATATTGATTTGATGCTCATATTTACCATATAAGTATTATGTTTGTTTTTATTTTCACATGCATGGCATATTCCATAGGGATAGATCACACGTGGTTTTTTGACATCATCAACTCAGGCATTTCCCCTTTTGAGTGAAGGTGTTTTTAATTTGACATTGTAGTTATAGAGGACAATTATAATGTATTAAGGCATATTTGTCGTATTAGCCGGGGGTTCCGTTTAAGAACATCCAACATGGAGGACCTCATTGCTGAGACGCCTTTGAGAAACCTTAAACCCCCGTCCGTCCGTCCGTCCGCCCGCCCAGCGCCCACTAGTAGAATGTGGAAGGCTCAGTGTAATAAAGTGCAACGCCGCCTCCGGGCCACTAGCTGGCGGCGGTGGTCTCCTTGCCGGGGAAACACCTCTGCCAGGGGCTGTAGGGCAGCGCCAGCAGCACGAAGAGGATGCCGCCCAGGATTAGCACGCCTCCCGCGCTGCCCACGCACGACACGGACCAGGACAGCTCGTGGTGCAGCGGCACCGTGTGGTCACTGCCCAAGAAGGCCAGCACCGACTGATGGAACACCACCACGCACAGCAGCACCAGCACCCCTGGTGGACAGAGAGGGCACAGCGCAATCACTTGAACTCGATCTGCAAGCTCGAAAACCTCACAACGCATGAACATTTTAACAACACAAAACTGGTCTGGGGTCAAATACGTATCATGTCCTTGACATGAAAATGTTTGAGAACCACTGGTTTTTGACAACGTTAGGAAACAAGCTCAAATAAGCAACTACACAGAAGAAAAAGGGGAGAAAAAACGCAAACCACAACTACCAATATTCACAAGCGAGTTTACAGACAGCAGCAGGTTATCCAGGTAATAAAGGAGACAGAGGTTATGGATAAATTGTGATAACGACCTAAAACCATGCAGTCCAATCTTAATCCAAAAGTCCAAAATTAATATGGTAAATAAATATAAAACCTTGTTATAAATTATAAATAACTATTTTAGTATGTGAAACGTAATTTTGTTTTGTTATAGTTTTTTTTTTTTTTTTTACGCATTATTGATATTGTTTTGATGTAATTAGAGTATAAGGAAAAAGGGTAGGCACTAGGCACTATAAGCCCTAAGGCTTCAGCCTACACCTTTTCAGTCCAAATGTTTTTTCGTTATTTCTAAATGTGTTTTGTTTTTAATGTTTTGACCTGCTTTAAGACAGAAATAAAAATCTATTCATTCATTCATTCATTCATTCATTCATTCAGAGAGTGTGTGGGAGCAGGCCAAGGGGATAGGAAGAGTTCAAGAGAGCATGTGGAGTGTTTGTGTATAGGTGTACATGTGAGAGAGAGTGTGTGTGTGTGTGTGTGTGTGTGTGTGTGTGTGTGTGTGTGTGTGTGTGTGTGTGTGTGTGTGTGTGTGTGTGTGTGTGTGTGTGTGTGTGTGTGTGTGTGTGTGTGTGTGCGTGCTGTGGGGATGTACAGTACATGTGAGAGAGTGAAAGATAAATACATGGATACAGGAGACAGATAAATTGATGCAAAATGTACAGAACATATTAATGATAGAACAAAGACATTGACAGTGAGCGAGCGAGCGAGTGAAATGTTGAGAGAGATACTGTAAGAAGAGACAGTGAAATTAACATTATCAGAGAAGAGAAGAGAAGAGAAGAGAAGAGAAGAGAAGAGAAGAGAAGAGAAGAGAAGAGAAGAGAAGAAGAGCTCGCTTTGAAGTTAAGATTAGGATTAACCTTGCAGTCAAATCACCTTTATAGCTGGAAATAAGGTCTATCAAATAGATATCAATTTGGGGATCAATTTGGCACAAAAGAGTTTGAGAACCGTTCATTTATGAACTGTTGGTGTCACTGACCTGACAGGATGAAGCAGAAGGAGGCGGGCTTGAGGAAGAAGATGATGTCTTTGCTCAGAGCCATGGTGATGCAGATGGCCCCCATCACCATCAGGAACAGGCTGAACAGAGCCAGCATGGCCGCCGCCACGTTTAGGCCTGGACCAAGAAGAAGCACAGCGTCAACATTATACCCATGGTGAAATAATAGTATATTTACAATTTAGGCATTTTAGCAGACGCCCTTAATCCAGAGCGACTTGCAGAGAACAAGGTAAACATGAGGTAATACATCAAATGCATAGAAATAGTAATCTAGGATCATAGGTAAACCAAGAACCTGTCATCAGTCTAAAACAGTATAATAAATATCCTACTAATCACTGATGCTAATCAGTGCCCAAATTTGGAGATAACTGACATCACTTATACCGCCTCCTGTACTGCGCATGTGTCTCCGCCATGGTAACAGCCTCATGCTGAAACAATGCCAAATTTGGAGGTGACTGACATCACTGATACGTCTGGGTTCTCCAACATTACTTCTGAGACTCCTACATTCAATCCCTCATATTCTGTGCCGTGCACACCCCATAACCCAAACTGCACATAATTCGGAGCACATATGTATGTGAATGAATGAATTAATGAATAGTCAATCTCTTCATTGAAGCTATCCTATACACAACATAAGCCAGGTCAACAATGACCTGGCATGAGTCTACATAACATGCTAAATTACTTTTTAACCTTCGCATAAAAAGCCTGCAAGGTCGTCAAGGCTAGTGGAAGTGCTACACTATGGCAAGTGCTAAGGTGGAGTCTGAAGAGGTGAGTCTTCAGATAACTGTTAAGAGTTTTGGATGAAGTTTCCAAGGACAGAGACGCTATCTATCAATCAATCAATATACAAATTGACTGTTTGATTTATTTCATTGTTTTATTAGACCAAAGGAAAAAACAAACAAGATGGGTGGATGGATTGCCGGCAGCAACATGAATAATGAAACATCTTTAAAGAAACGTCTCCAAACATAACTCAGTGGGCGCAGGAGCAGATATGTCTAAATGTTTATGGTGTTTTAAGAATTGTACAGCATGTCATTCATTTTGAGCACCCAAAGCAAGAGAGCTCAAAACAGTGCTGCTTAAACAATAATAATCGTAGACCTCACATTAGCCTCTTTCTACTTAGTGTTTACCTACAGTATACACAGAAAAGCACACACTATAACTGTGCAAACCATCAATTACGTATTGTTTAGTATAATTCATATATATACCGTATATACTGTTTGAAATGACCTTTAAAACACACGCAGGGATTCTGCTCAGTCATCTCTAGGCTGCGCTACTGCATCTCCCTCCTTGCTGTAGTGCCTGCATGCTCTGTCAAACCTCTACAACTATTCCAGGTTGCCATGGCAATTCAAAACACTGGTAGAACTTATAGGTGACCAAGGACATTGGTGACCTACATCAAGGGTTCCTTTCAGGCCGCGACCCCCCAACATAATCATATTTTAACTGGGGACCCCCCACCCTGACGAGCACTAAGAGTCGAGGCATTACATTTTGTATAACACGGTTGGTTCTATTCAACGCGATGTAGATCGGCTATTTTCACAATTTCTGCCTCTAATATTAGAACATTTGGCCAATGTTTAATTTGTCATTGAGTCATTAAAAAGTCCTTAAATTGTCACTAGAAATGTGCATATACCCGCTATACAATTAAACTTCATGTTGGTTTGTTTAGTGAGAAAACAATGTGAGTTAATCATTTGGGGACCCCCCAAAATAATTTGGGGACCCCCCTAGGGGTCCTGACCCACATGTTGAGAAACACTGACCTACAGCAAGGGTTCCTTTCAGGCCTCAACGCCCCAAAATAATCATATTTGACCTGGGGACCCTCCACCCCGACAGACATTTAGAACAAGCTCACAACTCTAAGCACAGCACTGCAAATTTGGTATTAAAAAGGTTTAAAGTTACATTGTAACTTTAGAAATGTGCAGGTACCCTGTATACACGTATAACAGGGTATGTGTGTTGGTTGGTTGATTGTTGAGTAAGAAAATAATATTGCACATTAAGTTAATCGTCTGAAGAACTCCAGTTTGGGAACCACTGACCTACAGTACAAGGACATCCCAAGCTCTGGAATGACCTCCCAACAGACTCACTTCCCCCATCTTCCACCGCAGTCTCTCTCTTCACACTCAACCTCACCCCCTAGCACTCCTTCTATCAGTATGTGATGCCTATTTATATAAGTATGCCAATTATGTTATCCAGGTGTATGTTGGTTAGTTGTTGACATATACATTGTTTAGATAAATAAACATAAATACATGCTGTTTGCTTGCCCACAGAAGCTAATGATATTATTTACGTGGATAGTACGGTATTCAGAAAGATAGTTTTGATGTCTACTGCAGTTCATGCCGCATACTCCGATCTTGCTCTTTGCAAATCACTCTGGATATAAGAGCATCTTTTAAATGCCAAACTTGCCAGTAAATTGTATGGCTTTAATGAAATTACTAGTCTTTGGTGGACTATGTAGTTTGAACTGAAGCAAGCTTGGACCATGTAAAATAGGAGGTATTTAGACAGTGGCAAGGAGACCGGTCACACTCTCACACAGAGTGGGAGGAACGCATCTAAATCCTGTTTTATACTGAGAAGACAGCGAGTCATCTGTGCGAGCCAAAACAAATGACGTGGCAAAAAGAGAGAGAGACAAGAGAGAAGAGAAAGCGGTATAAGAGAGCCATGGAGGGAGGGAGAGACAGAGAGGGAAGGCATGAAGGAGGGAGGGAAGGAGAGGAAAAGTGAGAGGATGAACAGAATGCCGGAAATGTTTGACAGGTGGCAAGAGGAAGCGCCAGACACTGAGCAATGAAAAGAAACGGGATGGAGAGAGAGAGAGTTGTATTATTAAGGGGGTAGAAATAGGGCTGTCACAATTATTACATGATCGTCTAATAGCAATTATTTGACATAATCGCAATTATTTTGTGATAATCGTCATAATCGTTTACATCGTTGAAAAATGTTTATATATGTTCAAACATTTAAAAAATAGTGGACATAGCAGATCTACAAGCTCAGAACGCGTCGCGATGCGACACATTGTGAGCTTGTAGATCAGCTATTTCCACTATCAATGTTCTTTTTAAAGTGTAAAGTTGTCAAATGTGTCCTTCATTTCTTTGTATATTTATGTCATGTGTCATATCTGCCATTATTGTCGCAATTATTTCAGTGACAATCGTCATGTAAAATGTCATAATCGTGACAGCCCTAGGTAGAAACAGACACACAGAGATAGGAAAGTGAGAGAGAAAGAGAGCTTAGTAAAGAACAAAAAGAAACAGAGGAGAGAGAAAGAGTGACATCGAGGTAGGGTTAGGCAGTGAGGAGAAATAAGAGGCACAGTACATGTACAGGTGTGCCGTTTCAAGTCTTCAGGCTTTACTGCTCTTTCCTGAAAAATGTCCCGCAAATGATTTTTTTCCCACAGGTTTCTTTCCCTGTTTTTCTTTTCAAATTTTGTATGGGGAATGCAGCGTATTTTTGCAGAAACCCACAAATGGCAAGAAACCACTCCATTCCCATTGAAAAGCACAATCCACCTTCATACAAGTAGGTAGATTTAAACTTCTAAGTCAGAAAATTTGCAAAAATAGATGAAGCTCAATGTTCTGCCAATCCACTGGAAATCTACTGTCTTGCCGATGGCAGCTTCATACCCTGTATATACTGTATATAACCACACAATGTGACATATCTCTGTTTACACAATGCTGTACCCCCTCCAACTGTATTATGTTCCCCATTTTCAACTCTCATGCCAATAAAGCTCCTTTGAACTGAATAGGCAGGACGCATGAAGTTTTTAAATGGCACATCGATATGTGGAGAAACACAAAGAGCGAGCTGAAGGAGAGTCACTGAGGTGAGAGGAAGGGAGAGAGGGAGCGCGCGTGGGCGAGCGGACGGACAGCGCAAGACGTTGGCTGAGCGAGGACAAGAGAGCATGCGAGTGCCATGGTGACTCACTCTTCTGGGTGGTCTTGTGAAACATCACGTAATTCTCTCCCGTGGTGAAAAACTTGAAATAGGTGCAGTTTGACTCTGGGGGAAAAAGAGTGGACAAGGGAGCAGGGGGGCAGTGAAGATAAGGGACAGAGAGAGAGGTAGAGAATTAAGGAGACATTGAAGCCACTGGAGGAGAAAGAGAGTAGAGAGACAGAAAGAAAGGTTATAGTGAAGTGTGTGAGGATCACAATCTGGATGAAAATCATTATTCGTATTTCCTTTTTATCTGTTACTCTTTCTCTTCACCCTCTATTCCCTCATTCTATTTCTCTGCCTCACTCTGTCTTTCTCTGTCACACCATCCACTTTCATTTCCATTATTATCCATCAGGCATAATGGTCCAAGTACATCAATGACATCCTGAAGGTGACAGTCCAATTCCTTCTGTCCAATTAGCATTCCACTGGGTCACACTAGTTAGAGTTGGCCCCTAAACACATTTTGATGCTAAATGTCTCATTGCGCACTCACAGCATGTGTGCACATGTGTGCGCACACTGATTCTTGTTCACACAAACACACATCACTTTTCATTAGTGTGATCAAAGCTGTGTTCTCAAAGGATTCTCCAATAGCATTACTTTTCTGTAGTACAATTAATAGCATTGCTGCCAACAAGCTGTTCTACCAATAAATGCAATCACACATATGGCTTAAAAACATGTAGTGAAAGTGAAATATCCCTTTAAATATGTTGCAAAATCAGTTTATTTCAAGTTATTACAAATGTTAAACAATGTGTCAAAGCCTTTCATAAACAGTAGATTTATAATCCCACAGCTTGATCTACACACCTGTGCTACTGAGATGTAGTGAGCTGTGAGCTTGTAGATCTGATATTTTAAGATCCAAAGTAGAAAATATGTTTAAAGTATGCCAAATGATTGTGATGCTATAAATACATTTAGCTCCCCTTGGAACCTCCCACTCACTTTGAGAATAACAGTTTTAGACAACAGACAGGCAAATCACACCACACAAATCAGTCAGTCAGTCATTAAGCCTGGTTCCATTCCACACCAATGATTCGCCATGCAACTCTGTGCAACATGGAACTACTATCCCCACCATTATCCCTATAGAAAAGAAACCGTATTTGGTCGCGGCTTCATGACAATGATCAACGCGTCACCATGAATTGTATGGCGTCATCATCAGCACTTATAAACAGGACTTCCTGTAAGTCTGATTTGTTCTGATAGGTTAAGTGTTTGAGAAGAAAGTGAGAATTTAGTAATCAACAGCTATTCTATATCCCATCACTATACGTCTACCCGCTGGTGTGATATAATCGCTCAGTGAATTGCCCTGAAGCGTGCCCCATCATTGAGATTATAGATTTTAAGTAAATCTACTCAGTGAGCATCGACGCAAGCTTTTGGTAAGATTGTGATCGAGGCGTATAGAAGTATAGATAAGGCACCCAACAGGCCTATCTCGGAGATCTTGAATTCGTAAGAGATTCAGAGATTCGTAAGAGACTCAAGGGTGTCAGCAGAGACTAGATAGAAATCTAGTTAGTCCGACGCACAAGAAGACCTGGGCCGTCAGTCATAAGACTAGCTCTGAAATACCAAGCGACCCTAAGTGTGCCGTTACACACTCGCTCTATATTAATACCATACTAATCTGTAACAATCCCCAATGGCAATTGCAAGGCGTTGCATCGGTGCCAATTAACCTTTTAATACCACTTCCGGTGCCTATTACGTCCAGGAACGTGATAGGAATTACCCCGTTATCACGTCCAGGAACGTGTTACCTGGTTACCATGGTTATCAGGTAAAGAGGCGCTGCGGTGGCCGCTGGTGAGCAAAAGAAAAAATCATATCCCATGATGCAACTCGGCCGCCATCATCAGGAAGCATGGGGGCTTTTAAGCCGTGACATCATTTTGTAGGCAGAGGAGAATCTGCCCCCAGAGCATTTTCTGTCCCTCGCCATTTTCAACAGATCCGAGACAAAAATAACGACTAAAGTATAATTCTTTCCTTTCAACACTTTCCTTTCAACAACAAAGAGAAGAAAAATGTGTAAATAGTAAAAATAGTAAAAAGATTCACGGAAACTGGGGGCAGAAATTCTCCTCTGCCTACAAAAGGATGTCATACTTAACAGCCCCTTGCTCGGAATCTACTTCCAAAAAAATGCTTCGATCGCAGAGAACCGCTTTTTTTCACGGCGACACTGATCCGCGGTTAGAATTTTTCATTTCCGTGTGAAACTAAACATACTGATCGCCATTACATACAACATCATGAATTTCCACAACATGCACACGATCGTGGCTTCCGGGGCTCTTCAAAATAAAGCGCAAGTGAATGGCGGCACTCTGTAACCAAATAATTACAAAAATAATGGCATCCCAAGTGTTGAAACTGTTTTGTTGCAAGGATTTGCGACTAGTTGCATTGGTGCGGTTTGGTCTTTAGTCATCACAAAATGAATACTGTACCCATTGAATCAGTCAAACTGTTTTGACCAGGGGTCTTCAACAGGGGGTCCAGGACCCCTAGGGGGTCCTCAGAGTTACCACAGGGGGTCCTCCAAATCTTTGTGTGATAGAAAGTTTTTTTCTAGCGTCCATATTCTGAGATCTTTAGCCAAAAATAGCAGATCTACAAGCTCGTGAGGCGTTGTGAGCTTGTAGATCGGCTATTTTCGGCAAAAAGCTTTGGTGTAGAGGGGTAAAAAGAGCAGACTAAGTACAGAGTGAAAGGTCAAGTTTATTAAGTATTGACGGTTCCAAGTGGTTCAATATCTGAGAACACAAATTGACATGAATGCAAAACACATTGATGATTGTGCTGTCAAACAATGAAACTATTATGGAATCTATGGAAAGGTTCTGGGGGTCCCTGCTTCATCTCTCTCTCAACTAAGGGGTCCTTGGCCCGAAAACGTTGAAGACCCCTGCTGTAACCCATTGACTCAGTCAAACTGTTTAGACAGGTCTGTCAGTCAGTAAGCAGAGCAGCCTGTAAGTGTGTCACTGTCAGCCCAACGGAGTCAATTCACATGTGCAAATAAAGTCATTCTACCTCCAGGCAGCTCGGCAGGCCCACAGCTCTCTCTCTCGGGGTCAATATCAGCCACCCACAGCGTCTTGGTGCAGCCTTTCCACAGACCATAGTGAGCCGCCTGACACGTCTGGTGGAAGGAAGAAGAAAAGCTGTTTTCAGATCAATTCACCTGTCACAGTCATCAAGTTTAAACCGTAACCTTGTCATGTACGCTCAGTCGCTCATACACAATAATGTGAGCTGTCAGGATGTCTTATTTCTGCAAATAATAATCTCCACTTTCTTTTTGTTATTTGTATTTGTTTGTGTTCTGCCCGAGTCCTACTTGGCCAAACAAACCTTGGCTTATTTTATTTACCTCATTCAGTCATAGTTACGCAATCATAACTGCTTTCAGAGACCTTGTCATTGCTTTAACACATTTTGTCTATTTTGATTGTCCTAAGTACCAGCTCTTATGCCTTAACTTAAATCCATACTGTCTCCAACCACCAAACTTTTCGCGGAAAGGTCCGGTTCAACTACAAAATGACTTCACTCACATCTTCTGAAAAGCATTTCCCTGAATTAAGAGTTGTGAAAGCTGCGCGTAGGAAAGTCGGATCATTTGTATTATATAACTAAATGCGTTTGACATTAAATCAAAATACACATTTACATTACATTTCAGGACTCCAATTCAAAAATAACCAAAAAATATTCAGGATTCCAATTCAAAAGAAGCAAAAATAGCCGATCTACAAGCTCAAAGCGCATCGCAACGCGATGCGTTTTGAGCTTGTAGATCTGCTATTTTTGCTTCCTTTGTATGAGATACTAGAATGACAAAGTAGGACGTAGCAATATGCAATGTGGCCCTCTGGAGTGAAGGTGGAAATATAGTGGCCCTCGCCATCATCAAAGTTGCCCACCCCTGACTTAAGGAATAAGAGCTGGTACTTAAGACAATCAAAATACAGCCCATGGTGTCTTATTCCAAGCAGAGCCGCTGAAAGAGAGAGTTACGACACTGGTTCGGAACCACACAGTATTAGGATCTACTGGCCTCGCAGGGGCGCAGCGTTACACCCACATTATCGGGCATAGCTGTGGCAGCCATTTTGTGGTGCAGGGTTTGGGGTTTAATATTTAAATATGTAATTATGTAGGCCTATATATACTATATTACACTATATATTGTTTGACACAGAAATGTTTGATGGTCACAGTTCACCAGGAGCCTGGATTTATATAAATATTATCGGAAATCTCTATGGGAAAAACTAGGGGTGTAAAAATATAGTAACTGAATGGAAAAATCGATTTTAATTTGCAATGATCTACTATATCGATATGCAAAAGCATATCGTACCGTTTTGACTTTGTACGATACAAAGCCAAAACGGTATTGTTTCACAATGCAATTAATCTGTATCAAATCGTTTTGCAGTGCAAATAATTGATTGTATGGAAACTAAGTATTTGTACCTTGTATTAGCAATTTTAAGAAGGAATTGCTAAATGTTGTTATGCATAATTATGAGCATGTATAAGGAGTGTTATGACTGAAGCCTTGTTATAGTTATATGAATGTGATTTATAATACATTATAGAACAGAATATTCCTCATTTACAGCAGATGTCTAAAGCCCGTATCAGAGTGTACGGTGGAGAGCTATCCACCGGTGGAGAGCTTTCCACCTCAAGTCAGAAAATAAGTGCAGGACATCATAGTCACTCACGGTGGAGTCCTGTACACCGTGACTGACTAGTCTAGATTGACCAATCAGTGAACGAGGTGTAGAGTCTGTCTGTCTGATAGTAAAAACAGAGAGATGTGTTGGGACTTGCGGTGTAAAGCTCTCCACCGCGAGGAATGACGTAACGTTGTAGTTTCATGACTCAAAAAGACTCGAAAAGACTACACCGCGGTGTAAAGCCTTCCACCGCCCAGGCGACTATGATGTCGGCTTAAGGGTGTGTGGTTACTCTCGCTCTCTCTCTCTCTCTCTCTCTCTCTCTAGCTTCTAGATTCCAACATGACTCACCTGGTTGTTATAGAAGCTCTTAGGTGGTGCAAGCTCCACCCAGAATTCTGTCCCCACCCCCAGCACCATCAGCACCACACCCACAATGGCCACAAAGAATGCCAGCTTGATCTAATGATAGAACAAAACAGAACAGAAGAGAACAGAAGTAATATCTGATATAAGACGTCCATCACACATATTTTGAAGATGTGTGGTTATGGAAATTAGGAAATAGAAATTTCAATGGCGGTTCTTCAGTATCTGTAAAACGTGTGTGTTGTACTTTGTTAACTGATTGGTTAAATAGATCTGGTCTGATCCGATCTAATCTCATTTCACATTAACAACTATAGCACTATTTAATACTTCGGTTATTAAAAACAATGGCAGATCTACAAGCTCACAACTTGTCACATTGTGACAAGTTGTAAATCAGATTTTTGTAGAAACATAGAAAAACAGCCAGGGATCCTGATGGAGTGGAAAGGAACTGGTTGGAATAAAGCGTTCCTTCCACTCGCTACAGTATGTCCAACCGGGGAAACTCCCCCTGTCAGGTGAAAAAGTATCGGCATGGACTGGCAGAGGGAGTGTAGTGCCCAGGATTACATTAGACAATTGACACTGCGTGGAAAGAAATGGGTTACAAAAACAAGCAGACTGCGTCACCTTGCCCTCTATGGCCTCGCTCATGGAGTGGGACCCCGAGGCGTTCCGGCGGCGTTTGTTGGTTCCCCGTCCTCCCATCAGCGAGTTCAGACCGCCGGGGCCCTGGCCGCCGCCGCCCTGGCCCTGGCCCGTCCCCACCGTCCGGCCGTCCTCGTCATGGACGGCAAACGTGGACCACATGGTCGGGGTTGAAGAGTTTTTCACAACAGCACCAAAGAACGGTTAAAAATCATACCAAAGAATCAAGACCGCGGAGCAGATGTTCAAGCTGGGGGTCCGGCCTCTTCAAAGTCACTTAAAAATTTAAATTGATCTAAAAATGTACGTTGATAAAAAGAGAAGGGTTGGGGGAGTTGTAATATTCTTCGGTAACGAGCCCAAAAAATAAAAAAACTAAAACAATTATAAATAAACTACTTTAAAAAAAAAAGTTGAGGTATGTGGACCGGGGCGACGGAAGAGATGAGCAGATCGCAGGCGCTGATTCAGAGGTAGAGAAAGGAAGGAGTGGGAGGAGAAGAGAAGGAGAGAAATGTAAATTAGCAAGAAAAAGGAGGGAGGGACGACGAATGAGTCAGTAGATGAGGAGAAGAAAAAATAAATAAACCCTCACAAATAACAGGGCTAATTTATGCTGCTTTGGATTATAAAACTAAAAGCGTTGTGCTTCTGATGAGAACATCAGCAGCAGTGGGTGGGTGTCAGTCAGGCTCAGGCGGGTTGGGGAAAACATGGCGGCTCGGTGAAAGGAAGGCACGCAACCGAACGAAGGCTCATTGTGGGAAGACGAGAAATTAATGAAAAAATCCACTGAGATGATATGGAGGTAAAGGGACCTGGGGGCAGTGGGGCGATGGTTCCTACAGAGTGGAAACAAACAAACAAACAAACAAACAAACAAGAGAAGTATATCATATTTACAGTATGTATCAAGAAAAGAATACATGGTCAATTAAATTGCAATCATTGTCATAATATGATACTTTTCAAATATGACCCATTTTCCACAAAGCTTTACGAAAGTAAATTCTATAAACTGAATGTTCCACATTCATTCCATAGTCAAAATGACTTAACCACTGTATTGTTTGCCTACTTTTGTCAGGATAGCGTCTATACTATAGGTTTTGTTAAAACCAAAACTTCACAACAATAGGCTACATGTGGACACTTTCACCCTATCGTCACTGTCGGGCAGAAACCACGTATCTCCAAGTTTTTTCGCAAATAAAGCCCTGCTTCATCATACAAGGCCGTCGCACAAAAGTAGTGAAAACAGCAGATCTACAAGCACACAACGCCTCGCACCACTTGTAGATCTGCTGTTTTCACTAGTTTAAATATTTGTTTTAATTATACATACAAAACAAACGGTTTTGGACATACAAGGTTTCCACCCGACAACGACGCTATGCTCCAATGCGACTGTTGTTAGATGCTGTGTCACAGAAAAGTCATGTTAAGAGCGTGGATGAATTGTTAACTCCCTCAAATCCTTTGTGTCCTGTAGCCTGAATCTAGCACCTGCCCTCCTGACATTCCAGTGAGAGAGTGATATCATGGACAGTTGCACACACACGCGCGTGCTCTGAATGCAGAGTGTCTAGACATACACAATCCTCCCGCCTAAAGATACGCATGCGTGGGATTTTAGGTCAGCATTAAAAAATCAAACCAAGTTTGAAGTGAGTGGTGGATGTGAGCAGTTCATTTTGTGTGTGTGAGAGAGGAGTGTGTGCGTGTGTGCGTGTGTGTGTGTGTGTGTGTGTGTGTGTGAGAGAGAGAGAGAGAGAGAGAGAGTAGTGTGTGTGTGTGTGTGTGTGTGTGTGTGTGTGTGTGTGTGTGTGTGTGTGTGTGTGTGTGTGTGTGTGTGCGTGTGCGTGTACGTGTGTCTGGGCTGCTCAACAGTGCCACCTGACCACCCAGCGGTATTGCAGCTCATAATCCATACATAGTAACATAGTTACAAGCATACATACACACGCAGTCACGCATAGGAGACGGTGTGACCACCATCTACAAGCTCACAAGGATCTACAAGCCCACGACGATCTAGAAGCGCTGTGACTTGTTGTGAGCTTGTAGATCAGCTAGTTTCATTATACAACGCCAGCTAAGTATAACGACAATAAGTGACTGGTCAGTACACCTCATAGACCTTGTGGGGTTTTTGACAGATAAAAGCTCTGATATATATATACTGTATTGGTGCCAACCCATTTAAAGACTTAAACATTAATCTTAAACTGGATCCTATATGGAACAGGGAGCCAGTGAAGGGAGGCAAGAATCAGGGAGATATGCTCGGGCTGTGTTTAACTGCAGGTGTGACAGGCAGGCATGGCTTACGTCAACATAAAGTGCATAACAGTAGCCAAGACGTCTTGAGATACAATTTACAATTTAGGGATTTAGCTCTTAATCCTGAGCAATTTACAATAAGCAAGGACAGCGCAAGGTGATAGTGTATATCAAATGCATAGAAATAGTCATCTAGAATAGTGGGTAAGCCAGATCCAGTCTAATAACACACTATAGGATGCCAGGTCAACAATGACATGGCATAAAACATACTTGGCTTTGGATATAATCCTCAGCTGATCATGTTTGTCAAGCTTAAAATCACTATAAAATGTGACAGAGGTTGGTGACTACTGGTTTTAAAAATGGCACCCAGGTGCAGAGAAGAGGTATTGCAGACACTGCTGGGTCTAAAGACCAAGACCTCCCTTTTGTGTCCGTTAAAATGTTGAATGTTTAGGGCCATCCCCGATTGTATGTCATCTGCATAATTTTAAAAAGAATTACACGGAAGGCGGGCGGGCAGAGGACGATAAGCGGTAAAGAAAAAGATCTGTCTGTTAAGTACATATCTGAACCAATTTAAAGCTGTACCTCCAACCGACACATTCTAAGCATGAGATAAGAATGTTGTTGACTCTCAGTATAGTAACCCAAGTACACACACACACACACACACACACACACACACACACACACACACACACACACACACACACACACACACACACACACACACACACACACACACACACACACACACACACACACACACGAACATGCATCTAGCTATATAACGCATCCTTCAAATACTGTGTGAAGTTACAGTAACTCTATAACATACTTCATTATGATGTGACGTGTGTACAGTATCGATGACAATTTAGATGCCAAGTTTGACATTGCGATTGCTGTTTGAAGCACTATTAAGTGGTCTGGTGTGGAGTGTGGACAACCCTTAAAGAGGTAAACAGAAATGTAATTTATATTCTTTATAACCTCTCTGTCGAGTGGAAACCTGACAGAGACCATGTCCAAAACTGTTACTTCAAGATTCAAATAAAAAAGTAGCGGAAGTAGAAGCTCTACAACTCAAAACTTGTGGATCTGCTACTTTTGTGTGACGCTGTAGTATGATCAAGCAGGGCATTAATTAAAAAAACACAATAATGTTCAGATGTTTGTTTTTTTGCCTTTGCCTCTCTGTGGAAAAGATGTGCTAGCTAGAGTGCCCCTTTTCCCAGCGCCGTTCTTCAGCGCTCTTTGGTGTCCTGGGATGCTTCAAGGAGAACCTAGTTCAACTTCTGGAGAGAAGAACTGCTCATCAATCTCACATTTGATCCTCCTGGCTGACAACCAGTGTTCATTTTGTCAACAAAACATTTTTCATCTACTATCTTTTTCACTGACGAAAACTAAAAACTTAGTTAAGATGATTAAAACTTAGATTAAATATATTGTCAAATTCATAAACAAATTAAAACAAGACTAAAAAAGACTAGTGGAGAGGAGATCCAGTAGATCTAAAAAGTTACAAATGACATTGTATTTAAAAGACTATGACTAAACTAAATAAAACATTTCTGACAACCATGAGCAGACCAAATTTTAGTGTTTTAAAAAGTCCCAACCTTTAGACACTTGGCTTGTGATGTCACAATTCATCTATTCATCTAGAGCACTGTTTTCTGGGACCCATGTTTTGGTCACGGAACAATTTTAATGGGTCACAAGTAAATGTCCCGTTCGTTTCCTACATTTAAAAAGATAATTT
>NC_137819.1:39562478-39634978 GCF_963921795.1 Nannobrachium achirus | reverse complement strand
ATGTCATACTGATGCGGAGATATGAGCAGGGCTGATGTCAGCAGTGTGAAGTCATACTGATGCGGAGATATGAGCAGGGCAAAGGTGTGACTAGTGACATGACGGACGGCCGGTGGAGGTTTTGATACTAAACTGCGACCTTACGGTCGCAACAAGTATAATGATGTATGTGTCTTTTTCTCTGAGCTCTTGCACAATACTTTATTTTGTCAAAATCTATGCAGATTTGTGCATGCGATTCAATGTGTGCATGTGTGTGTGTGTGTGTGTGTGTGTGACCAAGATATTTTCTTATAGACGCTTACTTGGTTCTCTGGTCATAAATACTTACAGAGATTGAATGTCAGATATAATGCTGGGCACGGCATTCTCATGTCCAACCACGCAGCTCCTAACAGGAAGGAACCGTGTGTTAGGGATTTTATTTGATGGGATCCTCATTCCTCAAGTACCACTGAGGTGGTGAGGTGTCCTTGAGCAATCGAGGCTTACTACTGAACCAGTGGCCAATACTTAGGGTGACTTAGGGCATTGGTTCTCAACCTTTTCAGGCCGCAACCCCCAAAATAATCATATTTTAACTTTAACTATTTTAAACATAATCACTTACATCAAATTTGCAACAACAAAAAATTGCCGATCTAAATGCTCAAAACCTGTCATGATGTGACACGCTGTAAGCTTGTAGGTTACTTTTGACACTTTCTTTGAATAAATTTTTCCCCCTGTGTTTTCATCAATTATGTTAGCATTAGCACACCTAGTGACCAGAATGGAAAATGATTGTCATTATCTCATCAAAAAGTGACTATTTTAATTGAAAACTGAGACTTTTTTGTGATTTTGTCCATTTTGTCGAGACTTTGCACACCCAGGGACTTAGTTGGGACACCCAGCTTGAAATCCCGACCAAAGTGTGTGATTAACATGCACCTTGATTCAGTCTACCAAGAACCTGCATTACCAAACGTACACCTTTTTGTCATCCGTTTCCTTCTAATTCTGTCTCTAACACAATGAACACGGTCAACTTCTGCGTGGTCATACCAATAATGTATTATTGGTTTATTGGTAAGACGTTGGTTGTACTGGGAATGTCCCAGCCCAAGTGTGAGGTCTGGACCATCAATCCTTGAGGGAACACCTACTGTAAAGGTTCCAAAGGTTCCAAACTTTTCAGAAATAGCAAAACATAGGCGATCTACAAGCTCTCAACAAGCTCTCGGCGTGGGGGCACTGCGTCATGTAAATCGTATATTTCCGCTATTCGTCGTACGACGGAGAATATATAAGGCCTTACATGGTTCGTTTTATATGATTTTTATGCAGGAACACCACCAGCTATGTAAAGACGGAAAAATGAACATAAAAAAAAGAAGAAAAAAAAGACCACCGCCACATTCCCTTGTGACCCTGCGGTTGTCCTAGCAACGTCTCACATTCACCATTCAATCGTTTGTTGCCATGTCAACCAAGCTTTGTACGACTATAAGCACAAACACTGGGCAGGACATCAGGTGCACACGGAATACATATTCACCCACAGCGCTGGAAAGTAACTAAGTACATTTACTCAAGTACTGTACTTGTAGATTTAGATTATTATTACGAACATACATACGTACATTTACCACAAAGCCCCATTTCATACATCGGCTATTCAAAAATAGCAGATCTACTGTATAAGCTCAGTTTCATGTCACATCGCTGCGCATTAATATTGTAGACATGCTATTTTCGAATATTGATAATTTTAGCTATCGATAGTTGATTGTATTTTTTTCACAATTTTTCACAATAGATTAAATCGATTAGTTCTATTACAGCAGTATAGCTGTTGCACCCCTAACTGAGTCAGTCAAATGTGTCACCCTTGGTGGTTTTGTAATTCCATAACAACGCTGGATGATTGACCGACTGCTAATTATCTGATTATTATTTTGTTTATTCACCCAGTAGTTACTGGTGAGAGAGAGAGAGAGAGAGAGAGAGAGAGAGAGAGAGAGAGAGAGAGAGAGAGAGAGAGAGAGAGAGAGACTGCAGTCAGATGTGCTTGGCATTGTGATAAGTAATGTGTTTGAGAGGGAGAGCTTAAGAGTGATGTGAGACGGTGGGATGTGAGAGATATCCCGATTTTAAAAACTGTGGCCGATTCTACAAATGCTTTCTTGGTTCTGGTTACTGTTTCGTAATTCAAACTAATTTCTCAACGTCTTTCCAACACTTTCAAGATTGTTTCAAAAATGTTCAAAGATAGCAGATGTACAAGCTTGCAGCGTGGCAGGGAGTGACACGCTGTGAGCTTGTATATCAACACAAATCTAAAATGACACAGATGCTTTCCCGGTTTTAATGGGCTAAGCGACAAACAGTCGGAGCTAGAC
The DNA here is from genome assembly GCF_963921795.1 of Nannobrachium achirus. Taxonomy (NCBI): domain Eukaryota; kingdom Metazoa; phylum Chordata; class Actinopteri; order Myctophiformes; family Myctophidae; genus Nannobrachium; species Nannobrachium achirus. The sequence continues at coordinate 39,632,594 of NC_137819.1, read as the reverse complement.
AAACGCATAGAGACTCACTAGACATTCAGAATAGACAGTTCTAAATGCAGAATGCTACACTGTACATCTGTTATCAGAGAGTGCTGCAGCCTATATGGCATCTACTGTAATTGTTGTTGTCATTCATACTGTAGGTGAGGCTATATTTGGAATTTGATCTAGAGGTGAACAATTAATCAAACTCATCAATTTAATCAGGGCACAAAAACAAACTATGAGACATCCTATCTACAAGCTAGTCTAGGTGTGAGCTTGTAGATCAGCTACTTGTGACAAAAATAATACAATAAAATCTCTGAAAACGAATCGACAGAATAATCACCAAGAAAATAATTTACAATTGCAGTCCTAATTTGATCCCAGATTCTCAGGTGAAAGACCGTACATATAGAAATCTGTAGATAGTCTATTTATGCTATTTTTGTGCAACCCTGTTGTACAGCAAAGTATTCCTATAGCCAAAATGACTTTTTTCTCCTATTGATTACTGATGCCAGGGAGACTTGAGTTCAATAATATTCTTTTGTATTTATCGCATTCCTAAGACAATAATTTGATTACTATAAAATGTACCCCCATTGATTCCGGATGGGGCATTTGGGTCCCCATCCGGAATCAATGGGGGTAAATGTACTCAAATCTATTTATTGTCTTAGGAATGCGACAAAAAACAAAAAAATATTATTGAACTCAAGTCTGCAAGAGTAATAAATTGGGGAAAAAAGTATTTTTGGGGAGAACTACTAGTACTCCTTTATGTTGGTTAATCATATTAATCAATTTAGTCCATTATATAAAAAAATGTATATCCAAAATGCAAAAATCGGAATATATTTTCCCATCAATTGACTGACTTTAAAAAAGCTAATTATCAAAAGAAAGTTCTTCTCAATTATCCAATTAATCACTAAGAAAAGTATAGAATAGATATTTGCAGTCCTACAAGGAATAAACGTTCCTGTTGTCATGATGAACTAGTTTCACATTAACTGGGGATGGAAATGGCTGTAAGTGAGGGGTTTCTTTCAGCCTGGAGCCCAAATGTGAGGGGGTGAGAGGGGTTCACTGCCTGTGCAGGTCAGTAGATACAACACAGCATGATACTTAGTATGACTTAAGGACTGCAGTATTACACCCTTACCATTAGGTGGCACCACCAGGCAAAGTGTACAGATGGCCTAGTTAAAGGGTTGATGAGTGTCAAATAAGCTTCTATTTAATCTATCATTCAAACAGAGAAGTTGACAGTATGCATTGTGAGACAGACATAGAGGGAAACAGAGATGACAAAAATATATAGTAAGTTTGGTAATGCATGTCCTTGGTAGATTGTATTCATGTGATAAATAATATATTCAATAATGTTATCTTATTGAATATAATAGTACTATTAAATATGTTTAACGATTATTCAGCAAAGTTCATTGAGGTCAAGATTGCCAAAAATAAATAAATAAATAAACATGTTCAAAGGTTGGCAATTTGCAATGGTGCTTTTGTAATTGCTGCATATCATCACACCTCACAAAAAAACATTTAAATTATGCTGTTAATGTCATGCTAGTGAGCTAAATGCCAAATGGCCAGACAAAATGCCAGCCAATTAAAATTAACATACAAAAACCTTCAGAATACACACTAAATAAACATTCTTCTTTCTCAGGAATAACAAACAAAAGCGATAATGAGAACTTTACACTTTATTAACCCTTAAAATGCATGTACAGCTAAGACAGCTAAAGCAAAACATAAAATAAATAAACAATGTGTTGTGTTAAACCAAACAATAAATGGACAAAGTAAAGATTTAAGGACAAATCACCATAATTATAGGACCAAATGTTCAAACGCAAGAGTGCTAACATATAAAATTAAACCATGAAAGAGTTAAATACAAAATTAAAGCCAAAACATGAGAAACAATATAGAAAATATTTTTTTTTTCTGTGGGACATTTAGCTGAGCAAATAACTAGAGTGTAGTACTTTTACTGGTCTCCGACTAGCTCTTAGCTTCATATTCTGCATATTTTGACAAATTGTGTCCAGAGAGCACTCAATGTTTTAAAGGAGTATGGACAATTATAATTAAGACATGGTACTGAATTTCCTAACACAAACATACTGTGCTGCTGTATGTAGTCTGTAGTGTTGTCAGTTTCTAAAACTTTTACATTTCAAGGTCTCCCTAATAAAAACCTGTACAAACCTATAAATCTTCTTTCGGCAGCTCCTTTTAGGGGTCAACACAGGGGTTGTTTCTATCTCTATTTGCCCTCTGCATCTTCCTCTGTCACCAGCCACCTGCATCTCTCTCACCACATCCATAAACCGCCTTTTTGGCCTGCCCATTTTCCTTCGCCCATCAGCTCCAACTTCCACATCCTGCTCCCAGTACAGTATGCCCAGCATCACCACTCCACATGTCCAAAACAACTCGGCCTCCCCTCTGTTACTTTGTCTCACTCCTAATCCTGTCCATCCTTGTCTCTCCCAACTCTTCTCGATCTTGGTTCCTTCAACTCTGCCAACTCCAGCTCTTTCTGTCTTTCATCAGTAAAAGTAAATCATAGCTGGTCTCGCTAACACTTTAGAAATCTTCCCTTTCACCGTTCACTCAAATCACTCTGGACATTTTTCTCCAGCCTGCTTGCCCTCTCTTCACTCCCCATTACTTTGTTGACCCCAAACATTTCACAGCCACCTTCACCAGTAGCCGCCTCAAGAACAGGCATCTTTGCCATTCCACTGTCTTCCCTCTCACTCACACACATGTACTCCTGTCTTGCTCAGCCTTGCTACTTCTGCTGCTCACTTAAATGGCACCTATAGTATTCACTTAACTTAGCTTCCACTACTCTTTCCCATAACTTCAGGCTATGGCTGATCCGACTTCACTTGTTTTTTTTTTGTTTTTGTTTTTCTTTGGTTCTGTCCACAAAGTCCTACTCTAAGTGAGACTTTGTCCTTTGGAGCAAAGGGACACTGGATTCAACATCCTCACTGATAAGACTCCTTGTGGCTCATCAGGCCTCTCTCGTCCACCACCATCTCAGACAGTGTGCTGCTGGTCCAGGGGCAGTAAAAAAAAAAAGGGCCCTGGTGCGAGTAATGGTTGTACTACCTGGATCCCTTTGGGCTCCAGGATCAGAAAGGCCAAAGCGGTGGAGTTGAAGAACCTTTGTGGGTCTGGTTTACAACCCAGCTTGCAGGGCAGGCAGATCATCTCGTCTTGGGTGACCTTGAGATGCAGTCGGTGAACATCTTGTCACACCATGATTCAGGATGCCGTACACAGGCTGCATGCGTGTCCACAAAGCACTCAGCAACGGGGTTCATGCTTTACCTATAGGAAGACAGGAGTATATGGTCATTATCAAATACTATATTGTTAAGACACATAATAATATCAAATTGAAAGGATGAATTAGCATTCTTCATCAGTAATGGGGAAATCCTTGTATGAACACCATGACCTATTCAAATGAAGCTCAATCAATACAATGGTGGCCTAATAAGGTCATGCATCAGGAACTTTCACATGGAGCCAACCGCATGACAGCATTCACAGAGACTTCACTAGGTGGACTATTGATTTTACAATGGTTAAACCGGGCCAATTGATCTTGCTCCACTGAGGTGAGCCTATGATACAGTATGTTTGTGGGAACTGATCTTCTAGTTAATCTTTGCCGGTAGGCCTGATTCATACTTAGTTGAGCGCCAGTGTCGCACATCAAAAATAGCAGATCTACAAGTTCACAGCGCGTCACGACCCTACGTAGACCAACGTGAACTTGTAGACTGGCTATTTGCGGCATCCAACTACTGTGCGTATAACAGCACACTAGGAATCAGTATGGTTGTTTAACATAGCAAATGAGAGATCAAACGAACAATGAAAGAGCTGACAAAACATGGACAGGGGATATGAAAAAAAAGTGCTTTCCAAAGCGACAGGTTATTGGTTACAAAGCTGTAACCTTGATTTTGGAAACCTAAATTAAACTTGGTGAACAAGATGTTTGTGTATTGTGTATCCAATATTGTGACAAAATTAATTGCAAGTAACATGTGTTTGCCAAAAATAGCTGATCTACGTACAAGCTCACAACGTGTTGCGTTGCAAGTGCAACGCGTTGTGAGCTTGTAGATCTGCTATTTTTGGTGAATGGAATTGTGTAGAGTGAAAGCACACCAAATACAGTCTTTACAGGTCTGTTTTATCAATAGAGGGTTTAAGAAGTACGGAATTTGCAGGTCAAAGAAAGTTAATTGATTCCGGTGTATGAACAAGGAAAATTTCACTATGAATTTAAATCTCTATTATCTACTGTGAGCATTTTTTTAATGACGATAAACAACAACTATTATCATCTCATCCCTGAAAAGGCTACAATACAGTACACCAGACACAAGTTAGCCAAAGCTGTAAAATTCTAGAAGCCACTACATTGAGCATAGTTGTACTCAATTAATACAGCTCTGCACAACCTCATTATTATGGAAAACATCACTAGGTCAGGTCCCCAGGCCTGGGGTCTTATTTATAACTGTTGCATAGGCACATATGGGGCATGAAATAGGCATACACCACTTCCCCACAAAAGTTGGGATCTAGAAAACAAAGATGACGGAAGGACGTGCACACCTGTCCAGAAACATTTGACCCATGCGTATGAACATTTCCCACACACAGTGGGAATTATGCTGCGTTCACATAGATTCAAGCAGACGGTAGACGGCTAATTGGATTATCCACGCATTAAAGCAATGATTTAATCTCATGACTGAAATATTTTGTTAGGCCAAAACTAAGTTCTAATCTGCAATTTGTGAAACAATGTGAAAAGAGAACACACGCACATACTCTTGCACTGTCTTTCATAAACAAGCAACACAATGTAAAATCATTATAACTAGTCCTTGCCCGTTCGAACCCATGTGCTCCGAATGAGGTGCAGAGTTTAGGTTATGGGGTGTGCACAGTATATGAGGGATTGAATGAAGGAGTCCCACAAGTAATGTTGGAGCACCCAGATGTATCAGTGATGTAAGTCATCTCCAAATTTGGGCATTGTCTCAGCATGCGGCTGTTACCATGGTGGCAGTATCAGTGATGTCAGTTATCTCCACATTTGGGCACTGTTTAATCAGTGATGTCAGCATGCTGGTATATCAGACAGACATCAATCATAGTGACAGACAGACATTCGTTGTTTATTATTTAGGATATCTTTTTGATACTGATACAGCCGTCCAGTTGAAGAAATTACAGCTTGAGGCTTTAACCTTTGCCTTTATGAAATATTGTAGATCATTAGGGCTTTATGGAATACCCTGTATTCAATTGCTAGTTTGACCACTTCAAATACTCTTCAAATAGGGGAGTGACACGCTTTCTGACTTCTATGGAATGTAAACTTCTGAACTGACTGAACTTTAATCCATGACCATCTCTATAGTGGACGAGAGCAGGACAATAACTTTAGCCGAGGCTGGCAGAAGATACGGGCAATTAATTGTAAAGGTTAGCGTTCTATGCCTACACAAAGCAATGCCTATACATTGCCTTTTTTGCTCTTCTACACCAGTGGTTCTCAACCTGTGGGTCGGGACCCCCAGGGGGTCCCCAAATTATTTTGTAGGGTCCCCAGATGATTAGCTTAATGTGCAACATTGTTTTTTCACTCAACAGTAAACAAACCAACATAAAGTTTAAGTGTAAAGAGGGTATCTGCACATTTTAAGGATGTTTTAATACCTCTAAAATGACAAATTAAATACTGGCCAAATTGTCAAATATTAGAGCCATAAATTGTGAAAATAGACGATCTACATGCTCACAAGGCCTCACAACAGTGAACGGTCCCCCGTTCAAATATGATTATTTTGTGGGTCACGGCCTGAAAAGGTTGAGAACCAGTGTTCTACACGGAACGTTTGTTTTTCCCCATATCAGGATGTGACTGACATCTACTGTCTGGCTGAATTGATGCATATTTTATTTATTATTTTGGTACAGTAGGTACAGTGAACAACAAAGAGACAGGAAAGGTGGACAGGGGAGGGGACACGACAAGCAGCTTAGCGTCCTGGTTCGGACTCAAAACGGGGTCAGCTACGAGAAGGATCACAGCCTCAACAATATGGCATCGGCATGCACTCCCACCCGTTCATCCACCCATGATTAACAGAACATTAAGAAAATAAGACACCACCAGAACTTAAATAACTGAACACAAGTAACTCATTCACAATTCACATTGCCTGTGTGCACAGCGCACCTCCTCATGAGCAAGTTTCAGCACCAAAGTGACAACGAACAGCGACCAAAGCAGCCAGACGTGTACAACATATAAATGCCAGGGCTGGTGCACACATTTAAAAAGCACGACACTGCTACAGTAGTTGTAAATTAAATAAAGTTTAACTCACAGCGGCGACGAACGTTGGTGTTGTTGAACCTTCTCAGGACAATATCCACAAGTGCACTTGCAGGTGAGGTTTCTCTTGTAGCTCAGCTGTACTAACTGTCCACACCTCTTCATTACAAAAGATATCTTACTGACTAACTAAACGTCAAATCATGAGGATTCTTTGCACTGTGGGTGAGCAGGCCAACACTGAAATGTCATTTGCAGCAACGTCTTATTTCCCAAATACAATCGGCTAAATTTCTGCATCTCGTATCACAATAAGGACACCTACTCAGCATGACTCACTTTACTAGTTAATCAAAACATTTTCCTTTCATAAACTAATTATTTGTTATCACGCAAACATGATTTTGACAAATGCCGCTTCATGGCCAGGCTCAACCGATGACATGGCAGCATAGGAAACACACAGACAACCTACACTTGTTTGGAAAGTTCATAGTTATTTAACATAAGTTCACCAGTCTCTGCTTTATCATTGATATTATACAGTATATATGCTTTGTCGTCTTTACCGCTGAAGTTCCAAATCCAAATAATTGTAGAACATCACCAAGCTTCTCACATTTGCATGAACCATTCATGTTTAATTGTTTAAGTTACCAGTGCAGGAATTAGGATATTATGCTTGTGCACGACTGCACGTAAGCACATTTTCCAAGTTGATTCTGATTCATAAAGGGAGAAGTGTGTGCACATGTGCGTCCACACAGGTCCACATGAATGTTTTTGTATGGAATCCACCAGTTTTATAAATGAGTCCCCTAAAGTTTATCAAGTTCAAGTACGGCTCTCAGACAGTGACATACCTGAAACAATGTTTGAATTGTCAGTTTCAATTGTCCTAAATTATAAACCTTCAGCTTTGTAGATCTATTTCACAGCACTCAGTGGGCACGCATGGTCATCCAAAAGTAAAATGTTTGTTTGTACTGCTTTGCACCGCATGTATGTGTGTACTGTAAACAGCCGATTCATACATACCTAATACAGCTTTGTTCCCCCCAAAGCAAAGCTTCTTCTCCTGAAAAAAAAAGGAAAATAAAGCAACCATAAAGCCACACTGCAATGAACATTAAATAAAGACGTGGATTTAAAGAGAAAACCTGATGAGATCTACACTGATGTGCAAGAAAATCACAGTTCAAATGGTATGGTCACAGGCATCAGCATGCCACATGATAGCAAACATGTCTATTCTAAACTATGTAATATTGAGTCAAAAATGAAAACAGGAAAACAAAGTTTAATATTATGTAACAGTTTTTAAACGTGTATATGTCTGTAGCTGTACAGTATGTCCTGCAAGCTGCCACATACTTGCAGCATTGAAGTAGTTGCATCAGTGCACAATCTTGACCACTGAAGGTCTACTCTATTTCATATTACTGCAAAATAGCAGCTCTACAAGCTTGTTTTATTTGATTAATTATTCCTTTTTCATTATTAATATTATTATTTTTGATTGATTTATTCGAAGAGGTATGCCAAATTCAAAGTGGTTAATTCAGTCAGAGGTTAGACCAGTCAGTGGTTGCTATAATATATAAGGGAAGAATAGCTTGGGTCAAACTTCATTTTCCAGAACACTGCAACAGGATGTTGTCCTGTCTGTCTGTGAGAAGAGAAAAGTCTAAACCCAAATCAGTGCTAATCAACAAGTCAAGCTAGCTCTAGCTACAAACTATAGATGCCAACGCGCGAAACTAATTAAAGGAATTTTTTTGCGTCGGTGTTGTCCGCAGACCTGCGGCTGCGACACGCACACACGCGCACACACACACACGCACGCACGCACGCACACACACACACACACACACACACACACACACACACACACACAGAGAGAGAGAGAGAGAGACAGACGGGCCTCGACACACTTCTCCATAATGAGCACACTTATGCATGAAGAGATGAAAACCGCAGCTCTAGAAGCAGACGACGGTAATACGCTGACATGACACGTGTTTTAAGAACATTAACGTGACGTTCACGACATAAAAACAGGTTGAAGAGCAGCGGAGAGGATGATGATGATGATGCGTACCTGATGCCCCGCGATCCACACACACACACAGAACACACCACATGTTGCCACATAATGAGTTTTGGGAGAAAAACAAGCAAGTGAAGCAACCAGGTCCTTTGAAAGCCAGTGGTGGAAAAAGTAGTCTACTCAAGATGTTTTTTTACTGAAGTAAACATTTCAATACTGCAATGCAGAAATACCGGTAACACCGGAATAATATTCCAGTGGATTCGGCCAATATACATTTCGGATTTTTGGAGAAATAAAAATGTCAAACATGATTCTGACAAGTAAGTAGGCTAACAACACAATACACAAATCTGGTATGGGGTTGGGGTCCCATACCCTGGAACAAAATGATTTCAGATGGGGGTCTAATTAATGAATACATAGGCCTATTCATTTCCAGGGGTCCCTGACTTGAAAATGTCTGAGAACCACTGTGGTTGTTCAACCATAATAATGATTAAAACTCACTGGAAGCCAATAAGTCCAAAATAATCAACTACACTTTACAAACAAGCCCCCAAAAAACCTCAACCCGCGACAACCAATGAATAGCCTACTCACAAGCAACTTTACAGAAAGAACAAGACCAAAGTGAAGTCGCTTATAATAAGCGGACATGGCAACACTGGCACGCACAGGAAGTGAAGTTAACGAACGTGCAGCAAGTGGAGGTCGGAAAATAAGATGCTCACATTATAAAATTAACCAATATATATCCCTCTGTGTATATTATAGCTCTATGATACTAACCACCAACACTCCCTTTACGAAAGGGTGTGTAACCTTAAAATCAAATCCATTCATCCTCATTTACACGATTCCATAAAACGATTATAGACGATAGCCGAAATCCTTCAAAATAAAAGTATATCGAGCCACATAACGGTACAAAAGTAGATCATTAGGCTACTGTTTAAACTGGTGGTTGGAGGAACAGTCAGTCATTGATGGAAAAAGTAGGCTACTCACATTTTTTACTGAAGTAAAAGTATCAATACTGCAATGTAAAAATAAAAGGGAAAGTCAGGAATTAAATATTTACTTGAGTAAAAGTACAAAAGTAGGCTATCAAAATGTATTTGAAGTACCACAAGTAAAAGTTGGCCTACTACTTATGCAGAATGTCCCATTTCACAAGTTTTCTAATGTATACAAAATTATACAAATATTTTCACAATGTCGAGTAGAAGTAAAAGTACCTACAGAAAATTGGAAATGCTCAATGTAGCCTACTTTACACCACTGCAGCCAGTCAGTCAAAGAGGCTGTTACTGCCTGGATTCTGAGTAGCTTACTGTAGCCTGATGCATTTTAAAAAGTGTGCTTTGGATTCACTGTTGTGAATCTCTCTATTTGAAATAAAAAGAATGTTTATGTTTCGTTTGAATACAACTATGTTTGCAATTTCTTTTACTTGATATTTAATAATCCCTACAACTATTTGACAGCGATTATTTTTTGATTACTTTTAGGCAACTCGATAGAATCACATTTACACTGCATCTAAAGACTCCACCTTTTACACAAAAATCGCGCATTTTTACCCCAATGTTCCTATCAGCTTCTCCTGAAGCTATTGTATTCGCACGATGTACACTTTGTAGAAAAGTAATGTGTGGGTTTGCTATGCAAATCTTTCCCCAGAGTGTCTCCTACGCAATTTTCGTCATCAAAGTATCAGGTTACAGTTTGCTTCAGCAGTGACGGGTGCGCAGCGAGAGCCTAGCTAGCCGAGAGCCTGTATCTTACAAGAAGTTGGCGGCCCTTCGGGCCACTCACATCTAGAGTTCGGCCCACTCACCTCTTCACAGCAACATACTGTCTGTCTGTCTGTGTGTGTGTGTGTGTGTGTGTGTGTGTGTGTGTGTGTGTGTGTGTGTGTGTGTGTGTGTGTGTGTGTGTGTGTGTGTGTGTGTGTGTGTGTGTGTGTGTGTGTGTGTGTGTGTGTGTATGGGTGTGTGTGTGTGTGTGTTGCTAAAATGAAAACATTGAAATAATGAAAATAAAACATTGGCAGGCCTATTATAGTAACTAGACGCTGGGCCGCCCTAGTCGGCGACCTGGCCAACTCGGAACAATGTAAATAGGGAATGAATGCCCCGCCCTTTAATGCAAACCCCATTATACCTGTTTTCATAGGACCCGTTTTGACCATCTGTCTGCCTGTGTCCATTTATGCCCATATATGGAGATATCTGTATCTGTCTGTCTGTCTGTCTGTCGGCGTCCATTTTATGTCCATATATGGAGATCACTGCAGTTATAGTTCTGGGTCCATTTTATGCCCATATATGGAGATATCTGTCTATCTGCGTCCATTTTATGCCCATATATGGAGTATCTGTCTGTGGCTCCAACTGTGTTGCAGACACACTGCCGGTTCCCCCTTTAATGCAAACCTCATTATACCTGTTGTCATAGGACCCGTTTTGAACATCTGTTTGCCTGTGTCCATTTATGCCCATATATGGAGATATCTGTATCTGTCTGTCTGCGTCCATTTTATGCCCATATATGGAGATCTTTGACCATCTGTTTGCCTCTGTCCATTTATGTCCATATATGGAGATATCTGTATCTGTCTGTCTGCAATCCATTTTATGCCCATATATGGGGGCATTCATTTTATGCCCATATATGGAGAACGCGCGTGCCGGTGGGACGAACGGTTCTCGAGATACGCGGATTACATACATACATACACACTCACAGAGATTTTTTGTTGACTCATGTGGCGTACGTGATGTCAGAGCCTTTTATGAAGTGATGTCACAATGAGTCAGAGCTTTCGCCGATTTCCTCCGGAACAGCCTGATGTCAACAATCAACCCCGCATAAGGAGATTCCGAACGTTTCGCGCCGGTTCGGGAAAACCGCGCGTCGGGTCGGGTCGAGACCCGGCACTGCACTCCGTGCCGCGGCGGGGAACGCGCGTGCCGAATCTGAAGCCGGTGGGACGAACGGTTCTCGAGATACGCGGATTACATACACGCAGACAGACAGACACGCAGAGACTTCTCGCATTTATAGATAGATAATAATAACACAATTAGGCCAAAACTTTTTTTTTTTTCAAAAAACTTTTTTTTTCAAAAAACTTTTTTTTAAAAAACTTTTTTTTTTCTCAAAAATCTTTTTTTTCTCAAAAAAATATTTTTTCTCAAAAAAATATTTTTTCTCAAAAAAATATTTTTTCTCAAAAAAATTACAAATCCATTTGATTGCTGGTATACCGTGAGGGCCCCCAGAGGGGGCCCGAGCTCCAGATTTGAGGGCCCCCGAAGGGGGCCCGAAACTCTAGTAATAATAATTAGCACAAAATGAACAACAATTATCAAAACAAGTGTGTCCTTATGTTTTATTTATAGCCTATACAGTACCATAAATGTTACACAAATGTATCTGTAAATGTGTTAACTCGATCTCATTGTGTGTCTACAGGCCTATATAGCCATAAAAAGAGGGGGAGTTTTGTATAATTCAGGCACACGATTTCTTAAAGTCAATTGCATATTCTTTCTTATATGGATTGCTCCCAAATTGAAACAGAAGCAAGGAAACAGTAAGCTCTTTCCAGCACAATACCCAAATGTTTTCACCAAAATGTACAGTATATTATTCCCAGCTTGTGCTGCAATAATTCACTCAATATTCTTCTCACATGGTCCTGTGTTTGCTGATCGTATTATAGTGGGAATGGGAATAGGCCTGGAATAGGCGTAGATAGGGGATGCCAATGCCATGCCCTTGTTCAACTTGTAGGTCATCACCAGTGTTTTGAATTGGAAGCGAGAAGCAACTGGGAGCCAGTGAATGCAACGCAGAAGTGGAGAAAGGGAGTTGATTTATTTGTTGATTAAATGCAATATCCTTTGCGAATAAATAAAGCTAGGGACAATAAGCAATTTATCTCCCGGTAGTCGTCCTTGCATGAATGCCTGAGTGTGATAATAATCTATTATTTCTACGAATGCCTTAAAAATGAAAGCCTCTTGCACAACACTTGAATATATTCAAGTGTTGCCTGTTCTTTTTTTGTACAAGCATCTAGCAGCAATGCACACAAATACAACTGGCTAATAAATCAGTGCAAATATAATTGCAACACGTACGAATACAGTCAGTACAATCCTGTATGTTTCCAAAATATTTAATCAGAGTGGAAATGTCCATGCATTGTCCATTCCATGTCCATGTATCTCAATTAATTGAGTACAAAGGACCCCAATGTAAACAAGCCATAGTGCTTTCTTGGGTTTACATCCTATTAGTAGACCTTGTATCTGAACTGTACTGTCATCCTGTTTTCCTATGTGAACTGCTAATAATGTATTCAATCAATCGATCAATCAATCAATCAATCGATGCATTGTCCACTCCAAAGAGTGAACCTGGGGATAGCATATACCATCGCTTGGAGTTCTGGGCAACAGGACATCATCATGAGCATAATTGATTAAACAATTAATATTTATTGGTTCATTAGTGAGCCCTGACTATACGACAGTACATTGATAAACTGAAGAGCGCTGTTGTTGTCATGCTGTTATATGCTAGAGTGGGTTGTTGTTGCTTTGTGCTCAGTTGTGTTGGTGTGTTGTTGCGTTGCGTTGTGTTGTATACAGTGTTATGTTTTGTTGCAGTAGTTAAGGTGTTGCTACTATGCCTCTTCTCTGCTTATCTTAAGGCTGCGGCTGGTGCAGAGAGATAAAGAGGAGAGGAGAGGACCATATACAAGCAAAGTGAGCGATGTCAGGTCTAAAGTAGAGAAGGTGAGCAGGAGGAGAGGAGAACCGATAAGAAGATGAGAGGAGGAGGAGGAGACACTGTTACTCATCCACCACATTCCCTCTCTTCATGACTCAGACAATGGATAACGCACCCTGCACAGGTCTGTTTTTACACAGTCAGGGTTAAACTGACACTCCGATTTTTGCAGTGTAGAAGCACCCACAGATGCACAGACACACGCATGCATGCACGCACGCACGCACGCACGCACGCATGCATGCACACATGTCATGCATATTATGGTACACCTTTGCTGCTCTCTTTTGTGCGTATCTCTCTCCACCTCTCTCTCCTCCCAGTCCCCAGTGACAATGACTGGATGTATATATGACAGAACAGGAGCCAACTGTGTCAGGGATCACCTCAACACTGTGTACCACATCTTCATCTGCAATTACCTTTCTTTCCACCCACCAACGTGTGTTGCGTGATAATTGCAGTATACTGTATGGTGTGAGAGGTGTGAGACAATATGATACAGTTCTATGACAGTCAAAACTTTGTGTGTGTGTGTGTGTGTGTGTGTGTGTGTGTGTGTGTGTGTGTGTGTGTGTGTGTGTGTCAAGGACCCCCAAATTGATATGTATTTGGCCGCAGACCCCCGTTACATCTGAAAAGGTTATTGTCTTTGTGTTAAACATTTTCGATAGATGTAGATCGCAGGTGTACAAGATCGTAGCGTGTGAAGAGATACTGGAATAGAGTGTGTGCCTATTTTGATTGGTGTTGTATAAATGCAGAATAAAAACACTCAAGAACATGACAGTGATGTGTCTCTGGTGTACAACTATTCACACTTTCAAAAACACTTAACAAAGCACTCTCTCAGAAATTCAATTTGTCACAATAATCATGTTAGATTGAAGATCCTGCATGTGCAAATGTGGCTGTAGAGTATAAGAGTAATGGCACTGTGGCCGGTTAGCTGACACTCAAGCCTTTTCAGCATTCATTCGATGGCGTGAATAAGAAGCATTTAAATGTATTCATGGTTTCATTTCTGGGCTCTGCATGGCTATATTAAATGTATCTCACAGCACCATTCCCTATTCCATATCAATCACTCTGATTTATTTTTCAGAGAATTCTATTACTGTACACTCCCAAATACAAATGGTTCTTGTTTGGTATCAGAAATGGTTTCTTTGAGGGTAGTGGAAACCTTTTTGATGCTAAAACGAATCCCGTACAGAAAGGTTTTTCATAGTGTTACTCAATGTTACCCAAATAGGGACTAGCTTCCAGATGATATAGCATATTTAATATGCAGCAGCATGGAACGCATACAGTGTAGCATCACACCAATGCAACAATGTTGTAAAAGACAAGTAGGCAACTGTAACTGTAAACGGTGTACATGTGGGTGGAGGACAAAAAATATCCCACAACCTTAATTAGAATCGTCCCAAAAAATAGTGTGTTTGTGTGTGTGTGTTAACTGTGTTTCCATCTCTAACTCCACGTTCAGCAGTTGTTCAATTGTCTAAAAAACATAATACAAAAATCAATAACGCATGTACCTTGCCCAACATCAACTTTATCACCTTCAGATGTGTCTCTACTTCTCATAATCCCCAAATGTTTAAAATATTTTCCCAAATTTTGGCCTGTAGGCGGCTGTCCTGTGATGCGATTTACATCACAAATGGGCGTCAACAAGCAGCGCACTCCCAGTCCCAACTGCCTGCAAGCAGAGATGGAGTGAGGGGGAGGGGGGCAGTTCCAGAGAGAGCAACATCACAGTCTGTCTGCTTCACACCAAGGGGCTGTAGGCTAGTGGCCATAAAAGGGACAAGGACCCTATATGGGTATATCAGTTGGATCGGCGGTTTGACATAGTGGCTGCGTAGTGGCCCGAACCTCTAGTAATATTAGTGTATTTTAATTGCAAATTTAGTCAGTAGTAACATTGGCAGCATAATGGAAACAGTTTATTTCCTTAATCATTTTGAGCAGTGCTCCTGGAAAGAGCTAAGCTCCAACATCTGGCTTTGTCCGGGCTCTAAAGCGTGGCCTACATCTTGCCTACATCTTGGCACAAAGTGCTCAAAGTTTGTTATAAGCCAAGGGTCACATTCTCCACGAGACACTTAATGAAATTAACTCACAAATAGCACCACTGACATCACACTAGGTGTGAAGTGAGTGGCAAAAAAGGTAGAATTTGGGGGTAATTTTTTGCAAAATCTTTTGAAATAATAATGCAAAACGAAATCAGGAAACAACAATAATGGAATCTTTACTCGTGGCCCACAAAAACAGTTCTGGGAAACAATGTTCTAGACCATTGGTTCTCAAACTTTTTCATGTCAAGGAAGGACCCCCAAATTAATATGTATAAACATTTTTGTGCCAAGACCCCCATACAAAATGTGTGATTTTAGCTGAGAATAGCCAATGTAGCCTAAAAGGGATAAACTGATTTTGATGCTATATATTAACCAATTTGGCTGAGGACCCCACCTTGAGAACAATTGTTCTAGACCATGTTGGTGAGCTCTGCCTCTGTCGAGTCCTCTTGAGTCCATTTCTGAATTGGTTTGCTGTCCCGCTGTTCCTGGAGCAGTTTGCAGTTCACTTTCCTCTTCTCCTCATCGACTGGATAGTAGTAGAATACAACCAAGCCGACCAAAATGAAGACGATGGGCACAGCAGAGACCAGCAGTTTCAGGGTTATATGAACCGCCTCGGGTTGTTGGTTGTAGCCTCGAGTAACGTAGCCCGCAAAATATAAGCTCAGTGTGGAAATGCCCACAGAAAGCCCAGAGCAGAACTTCCAGAGGAAGATGTACAGTGAGTAGAAGATGGGTTCGTGTCCGACGGAGTCAGGGTTGTGCACCTCGAAATCATCGATCACATCAGGAAGCATCGACCATGGCAACAGTATGGCTGCGCCTATGCTCACTCCGACACAAAGGGAGAAGATGTAGGTGAGGGTCAGGTTGCTCTCCACGCATACTAACAGAATGGTGAAGGGAACAGCACAGAGGTTTCCAGCATAAAAGGCTGTCTTCTTACCGAACCTGGTCAGGAACCATTGCCAGAAGGGGACACTCAAGACAGCGGCGATCATGGTGACCAGTAGAATGGTCTGGAAGTCATTTCTGAAGCCCAGTGTGTAGGAGCAGAACACGGCAAAGTTCCCCTCCAGGAGGTAGAACGCCATTGCTGTGAGGAGGACACCCATGTTCAGTATGGCAAAGGGTTTATACCCCATAATCCTCCTTATTGTTTGGAAGAAAGACATGGGCTCAGGCTGGGCACGGCGCAATTCATCTCTCTCTTTCACTCCAAAGAAGAGAACTGTGGCGCCGAAAATGTAGATGGCGCTCATGGCACACGAGGCCATCATGTATGCAACCTTTGTGTCCTTAAGGGAGCCAGGAGAATCGGCAGCATTGGCGGCAAGCGGGGAGGTAGAATTGTCGATGTCATCGATGCACGGTGCGCTGGCCATACCCACTATCTGCCCCTGGACAGCTGTACCGATCAACATGGCCAGAACCTCCACAGTCATCCTGTAAGCGCTGCACGAGTCCCTCTCCTTCTGCTCTGAGCTGATGAACATGGTCAGGGTAGAGTAAGGCACATGGAAGCACGTCTGTAGCGTCTCAAAGAGGCAGTAGAACACCAGGTACCAGGCGATCTTGCCGTGATCCGCAAAAGGGGGAACGTACCACAAGAGGGAATACGCCAGCACAGCGAACGGCGTAGACAGAACGATCCATGGCAGCATGCGGCCAAACCGCGTCCACGGGCTGCGGGACACGACAAAGCCCACGGTGGGGTCCGTTATTGCGTCCCACGCTCTGCCTACGAAGACGACTATGGAAGCGTAGAGGGGGTTCAGCTCCGCCACGTCCAGTAGGTAGATCTGCAGGAAGAAGCCCAGGGCAGTGTCTGTGATCTTGAAGGGCACTGAGCCAATGGCAAAGCACAGTTTATTGCATATCGACAAGTTGTTCTTCGGCTCACGCTTCCCGTCGGCCTCAGTGCCATTGCCTGAGTTGGTGCCATCTGAGCTGGTTGCCTGTTCATTAGATAAACTCATTCTCTATGCGCATCTCTGTCCTCTCTGCTGCTGTCCTTTATAGTTATGATTATTAGAGAGAGAGAGAGAGAGTCACAGGATCATGTTACACTCCTACAGGACATGTTTATCGCTGGTTTCTAAATTGGGAACTGTAGTAAACATGATCTAATGGAGAGCAGGAGAGGTCACAGTAGAAGAGCCTAGCTGCAGTGGCTGTGTGTGTGCATGCTGTCATAATTAATAGTAGAGAGATGGACCTGGGTTTAGCCTGGCCTGGGGACCGGGTTATTATGAGGTCAGGGGTTGAAATGGGGTTTTGAATATGCTTATGGGTGTAGTAAAGTCTACAATATGTCTAATGTTAAGTATGAAACATACTGGGTATAGTGAAGTCTACGCTGAGTCTACAATATGTGTAATGTAAAGTGGAGCAGTAAACGTCAGCTCTCTCACATATTATTGTAATGAAATATTGTTAAAATGTCTTGCCAGTTATCATTAATTAAAATGGTGTGAGTGACCATACACCCTTGTTATATCTGGCTGCCAGTATCCCTTGGGCCTGGCCAATCAAAATGTCAATAGAAGAAATTCACAATCACAAAAAGCGTTTTAGAGGAAGAAATATATATGTTAACATTTTAACAGAAAACACAACATATAAGCTGTGTTGTTTTGCTATAGTATCTAGCTACTGTAAATACATGTACTGGAATGGAGTAAGAAAAATAAACAAAATTAAATTAAATTATCCAGACAGCAATGGCATTTATGACTGTATAGTAGCAGCTCATTTTACTCACATTAACAACCCTTATCTGTCTTGCGGATTCTCCAAAATTACCGTAGTTACCTACAGCACCTTTGAGTCTGCCAATGAACCTTGATGGGAACCAAGAGTTCCCCCACTTCCAACATGCTCACTTGGCCTAGCTGAGCTTTGCTGGGTCATCAACAGGAGGGTGGACCACAGGAGACCTATTACTCATTTTCATATACAGCAATTTGGAGCCATTTGACCATTAAGACTTGAGGCCGATTGTACAAATGCCTTTCTAAACCAGTAGTTTTCACACTTTAAAGATTTGAATCTCAAGGAAAAAAGAAAATGCTGATTTACAAGCTCGCAGCGCTGCACGAAGTATGCTTGTGTATCTGCTATTTTTTAATAGCCAATGCAAAGATTTAAAATTACACAGATGCTTTCCCGGATTTAATAACCACATGAATGTGACCCCAATTGTGACATCATTGCGGGTTCAGAGCTGGTGGAGTTGACATCCGTCATCTTTGGCGTCTCGTCTCTCTCAAGTGTCCAATAAAGCCCATGCTGTACTGTCAATAATAATAAATAAATATGTATAAAAAATCGTATATTTGGATTTGATATTGCTATTTTTAAACCATCACCACATTTACAGGGAAATGTGGACTGGAAGTTTGTTAGCACTATGCAGCAATGCCAATGGAAACAAACAGAATCAGCCAATTCCCTTTGTTCTGCATATCCCAAGACAATGTTTATTTTCTGCTGTTCATAAGCTGTTTTCTGGACCCCTAACCTTAAAAGCCTGTCTGCATCAGAGTGATTAGAGTGGGTCTGTTAGAGGCAAGGGTTAATGACTAGCTAAAGGCTGAAGTCTTAAGTAAGTTAGAAGATTACTTTCTTGCCTTCGAATAACTGTTATTATTGGAGAAGGAATTTAAAAAAGGCAATTCAGCACATACAGTAGCTGCGATTGATCAGTTTGTGTTGTTATACAGATTCCCTGTCTGATACTGTATGTCTGAAATTAGGAAATTAAGCTGCCTGAAACAGCCACATGCTACAGTATATGTAATAGTTTTATTTCTCACACAATTCATTGTAAAACTGTCCAAATGTACTACAAATCCATATTTAACCGAATGGATAAAGTGTGACATTAATGGGATTCAAACGGGAGAAAAGGTTTTCTTTAGTTAGTTTCTTTTTTTTTCTTTTTCTTTTTTTTTTCTACAAATGCCTTAAAGACAGCGCCAACCAAATGACAATCAGCAGGAAACAAAGGAGGCAAGAAACTATGCCCAAGAAAATAGAGTGAGAGGGGGAAAGAGAAAGAGGGCAGGGAGAGAAGAGTGAGTTATAATTATAGCCCCTGAAGTCAATCCTTCTCAAGCTGATCAGAGCATGAGGCCTATAGCCTATAGAATGGACTAACCATCTCCAGGACTATACCGCGCTTCCTGGCAGGTAAGGATTATAGATTGTTTTATTCCCTTTTCAAAAAAGGATATACAAAATTAAGAAACATTTACTCAGAGTTGAGGATTTAATTTTATTTTTATTTTTATTTTGTGATTAGAGAATAGTCATAGTTGTTTGAGGCAGTAATGCAGTAACCCCCAACCGTTGGACAGCAACTTGAGAATAGTTATTGAAACCTTGTTTACTTTTCTTAATGGATTTGTTTTTACCCCCTAATGTGGTGTGAAAGATAAAGTGTACATTGCATTTGCCTAGATGTCAGTACCAACCCAGCAGACAATGTTGACATTAAGGTGCAGTAGTGGTTCTGGTACAATAGTTAAACTGTAATTTAATTCACATTAAAATCAGTAGTAAGCTACTCCCCAGTTCCCAAATGCAGACAGACAAATGGTTTTCTGTAATAAATGTAATGTCTTAAAATACTTTGGCAGGTAGCTATAACATTCATACAAAAAAGGTCTCACATTTTAAACCCAACAAATCATTGCAATCACCAGTAAGACTCCCTAATCGGGAGATAAGCGACCGCCACGTCGCATACACAAACTTTAGAAGCCAATTGTAGCCAATCAGGAGGGAATATGGGAAATGGGACAGAACCATGTTGATGACATGACTTTAGAAATACTGTGATTTGCGTGATTGTAGGCCAAAATCTGTAGGAGCAGTGTCTAAAAATATGTTTTGCAAAAATCAGCCTGATGGTAGCGCTAGAAGTGGGCCATGTGAGAAGGTGGTTGTCATGTGATTTGCCATCCAAGGAGTGTGTGTGCAAAGTTTGGCATCGATAGGGCCAACGGTGCCAGAGATGAGTAGGGGCAAAAGTGTGACGTGACGGACAGACAGGCAGACAGAGGGACTGAATGATAGAATTGTAAGGATACTACTACTCACTATATAATAGCTATACAATAGTAATAGAAATAGTAGTTGCTTCAGTGTACAGTATGGAAGCAATGCAGTATACCAATCAAGCTTCAATTGATTTTGCACATACCGTAGACTACACAGTCACACCAATTTAACAGCATGATGCTTTTCGTGTTTGACCATTTAGCATTACACCATGGAAGCTGCAGAGTTGAACCCTATTTTCTTCATTGACCGGGGTCCCACTGGGGTCTATACTTGCAGGCCCACTCTGCATGATCATATGGTCATATTCTGGTTGGACACGTGACTATTAGTTTTTACCAGTGATGTCAAAGAACAATCAAGAACAATTTTGCACACTTGTGAACCCACACTTTTGGAACTTTAAGTACATTTTAAGTACATTTTGATGCCAATATTACGCCAATTATGCCAATTACCTTTGTAATTTTACTCAAGTACATTTTGATTATCGGACTTGTACTTGTAACAGAGTATTTCTGCATTGCAGGATTGATACTTTTACTGAAGAAATCTTTTTCCACCATTGTGAGGAGGATTCTTTGCCTTTTGGATTCTTTTCCCCTCCTCTTGCCTGCCATCCATGTGCTGTGTATTCTAATCTAAGCCCCTGGCGACTTTCCCTTGATGGCTTTTCAGACACGTGCTTCCTCCCTGACACACACACACACACCCTCCACCCAGCGGTTTTGAATTGTCCAAAGTGGATGAGTCACAAGATCAAACGATTACCTCCGTCTCAAGTAGTTTAAATGTAGACAAATGACTTCAACGAGGTGCTGTAGTTTTGAAGAAATACTGTAGGCCTATGTCACGGGTGTTAATGTGGAAACCATGTTGAACTTTTCCCCTTTTAGACATTTTGTCATGGACACTATACAGATGAGCTAAACTGCTTTTCAAAGTATTGGTTGTTTATTCTGTCCCACAGCATCCGATGGGTCCTTCATTTATTCCTACTAAAAGATGCTCAATCCGCTATAACCCTTTTCTTTTATCACATTAAAGCCCTATTTTATGCTCCCTATTTTTGAGATATTTAGAAAATTGTTAGCCCGGAATCCAGACTGATTCGTAAAGTAAAAAGAAAAGAAAAAACTGTCTGGATTCCAGGCTCTAATCTGTTGACAAATCTTGGAAAATTGTGAATAATTGCGGAAAATTTGGAAAACTGTTGATAAGAAAAACTAGAGACACCAGGGCTAATGTGGTTATCACATCATGTGCCGTGCTGTTTGTGTCACTTGTTGCTGCAGCAAAGGACATTTTAATCACATCTGTCAGATGGGATGTAACATAAAAAACAATGCAAGTATTATTAGGTTCTTCATTTCTTTCTTTTCCTTTGGTCGCGGGCGGCTCTCTCGCTCTCATCACATTCCTCCCTCTTCGCTGCATGTGCGTGCAGCTGACCCTTTGGCCCAGGGATTGGAGAGAGTTGATGGGCTTGGTGCCATGTGCCGGTCTTACTCAATTAGCCTGCAAAGTCAAGTCACACTTTATGTGAAGAGCACATTGTATGCAAAAGAGGCTCAATGTGCTTTGTAGGAAGTATAGACACTACAATATAACATGCATTTTAACATTTTAAATGGAGGATTAGGCTACCAGTGTTGGGGAAAGTTACTTTTTAAGAATAGACTAGCAGATTTAGTGAGTTTGCTTCTCAACATAGTAACTAGTGAGTGACTTTAATAAATTACTCTTAATTATTCAAAGTAATTCATTAGAGTGCTTTCAAGTTATCCACTTGGAAACATTTGTATTAGGGCTGGAACACACTGCAAGATATTCCGATTATGCTGTCGCCAACCTTTTTTGGCGCTAGCCGACAAAACCCCCGATCTGACACAAGATCGGCCTTTGCTCACAGAGGTTTTTATCGCTGTGCGTGAAAGCCTCCGCGACAAGATCGTTGTGCCATTCCAGCGCTCTGCAAGAGCTTCCAGAGCGTTTCTGAATATCTGTCAGCTTAGATGTTTGGCTCTATCGCAGACTGAGCTGCGATATGCACTGCGAGGAGCATCAGTTTCAACCAATGAGAAAACAGTACCAGCAGATCGTTCTTTCCGTGGGTGTTGTGTTGTGTTGTGCATCAAACCCAAAACAAGAAGTGGAGACGATAACAGCTCGACTGGTTGACGTCTGGCAGAGACGTAATCCTTGTTTATCGCTCCAACTTTATTCTCTGCTTTCACACAAACTCACAGCAGTGCAAAGTGCCGCTGCACCAAAACATCCATGTCAACCATCCCTGATCTTCATGCTGCTAATGTCGAGTCGCCAACAACACTCCCTCTCATTGGCCAGAGGCGTGAAATGTCTTGCAATGGGGGATGCCTTCTCAGCGAGCAATCGTGCTGTGAAAACCACGGCGACGTTATGACATCCGATTTCATGAAAGACACTTGTGTAATGTGAAATACTTTAACGATCCAACCACTTCAATATCTTGCAGTGTGTTCCTGCCTTAAGTCCTCCAATTGTAAAGAGTTAGCAAATGTATCAATGACAAATCACAGAACATCACAAATTGAATAAATTGCATCCTGAAAAGGGTATGTTTAGCAGGATGATACCCAGCATGCATTTTGTAGACAAATGGAACCGAACAGAGAGCATTCTAGTCTAAAGTTTCTAAACCCACTCTGAGATCTCTAAACAAGTTCCCTCAACCCTAGGTTCCCTAAGATCTATGCTCCTTGAGCCCTGTGTTCCCTCAGTCCCTCATGAATGCATATAGGCAGGAACCTCAGTGTCAACATGCTGGTGGCGAGGGTATCCTTTCGTATAATATGTTGATTGACATAATATCATTTGTCAAATAATATAATTTACTCCACGGCCAAGCGGCTGACTATGGAACATGCGACTGTGAGAACACAGGGCTAACTCTACCTGGGAGTTAGGGAAAGGGGCGAGGTTGAGGTTGGGGGTTAAACAAATATGTGTTGAGGCTGGGTGAGGTTAGGGACAACCATGAGATTAGAACCGACTCAACGTGTGTTTCTGAGAAGCAGACCAACATGGATCCCATCTCCAATGATGTTTGTCAAGCTGAGTGACCTTGGGGCCAAGTCGGCCAACTGACTCCACCTGGGAGTTAGGGAAAGGCGAGAGGTCGGGGTTGAGAGGGTGAGGCTAGGATAGGGACAACCAGGGATTAGAACCGATTCAACGTGCATCCCATTTGCAAAAATGTTTGTCAAGCACTTTGAATCCACCTCCCAAAACAAACAAACAAACAAACACAAAAATTAAAAAATAGATAAATGTGTGAATTTAGTTCCAGAATTAAATATTCATAAAAAAACAAGTGACAAAAGAATAAGGGGGGGGGGGGGGGGGGGGGGGGGGACCAGATTGAAAACTTTCTGTTTTAGAGATTGCACATTAGTTTATAGGTTGTGATTTATTCACTCACCTGGATTATAATTGTTTCATGTTGCCACAGACAGCTATAGTGCTCCCTCTGGACCAGACAAGACAGCTTACATACAGATTTACTGCCTCCACTAAAGCTATTGTCACATTAGCAGTCTGTGCTCTCGCTGTGCAGCCAGAGAGCTTTCGCTGGCATCACAGCTAGGCTATTCCCACCCACACACGGGACCTCACTAACTGAGGTCAAGCCAAAGCCAGTAATGTCAACCTTTGTTTGTGTGAGACGTCACGCATATAGGAAAACACTGCGTGCCTTACAGGAAATGTATTGGGAAATAAATATCCAGTCCACGTTAGAATCTTGATGTATATACCGGTAGATGCAATGAGGGTGAGGAAGGTGAGATTGAGGTGAGGTTGGGGTTGACCCTCGATGCTTATAGGTTGGACTGAGCGAAAGTTGATGCATACCGTATTGTGTGGTCTCTCAGTGCTTCATCTAAATTCAGACCAGACCGGCCCATTTGAGAATGTAAAGGTCAAGGCAGGATTGTGACCTATGCTTCACCCATTGCTCTCTCTCTCTCTCTCTCTAGCACTTTCTGTCTCAGTCTGCTAGTCTGCCTGCCTACCTGCCTGCCTGCCTGTCTGTCTGTCTGTCTGTCTGTCTGTCTGTCTGTCTGTCTGTCTGTCTGTCTGTCTGTCTGTCTGTCTGTCTGTCTGTCTCTCTCTCTCTCTCTCTCACTCACTCACTCCCAATCTGTTGCTAACAATGCATGTCTACTTGACGTACATCCTGTTAATAGTATCTGATGATACGTGTATGTAAGGCCCAGAAATTAGAATCAAGCTTGGTTCCCCTTGAGCAAATAAGTTAACGCAACTAGCTCTATCACTGATCAGTAGAAAACTGGGGGTTGTAATATGCAGATCATGTGTGTGAATGATATTGTGTGTTACGTAAAATATTTGTGAAAAGCTTGAATCTATGTCAACAAATGCTATCATCAATTACCTTTTAAACACAACCCATCATCGACTGATCGGCACAGGACCTATGGGTCAAACGATTTGATGGGTGACTAATTTCGGTGAGTCAATAACGCTGGCAGCTTATAGCTTCTGATTCATGATTTCCAAAACGTGGGTAGTTTTGGTGCAACGGATGACACAGCAACACTTATGCGTCAGTAAGCAATATTTTAATACAAACTGTGGTGAACTGATAAAAAGCATTATTTTCCAGTGGGAGTCTATGGATGGGTTTCTGGTCCACATTACACTGATAAGAACTAGATGCGTGCGCAGGTCGGTAGGCTACCAAAATTAGCCAATGAAACCAGCGCTCCCCAAAACAACAGGTTTGGGGATTGAACGGAATTGATTACATGATACAGTCACCTGTGCATTTAGTCTCAATGTTTGTAAACAAGAAACATGTCTATGGGTAAAGGTTTTAACCAAATGGACTCACACTTGATGAAGCTGCAGTACGTTGAAGGGGTCTATAGTGTTAAAGTGTTAAAGGTAGCTTTGCCCACAGGGACTATTCTCAGTTAACTGTGACAGCCCTGCAGCGGGATCAACATTTTAGAACTGGCATGGATCGAAGATTCTTGATTAAAATAAATCTAAAGAAAGGTTCTTTAACTGGATGAAATAGAAATGCAATCCTTCGCATTTCTTTCAGGGAAGTGTGTTGAACGTGCATGTGTGGGCACTCTGCTGTGTTTTCCTTATTTTTACTGACAGTAGGAAAGCTGAGAATGTCAACACTGGGCTGCTGTGGTGGGATTTTGATACTGGGTCGATAAGCTTAAAAGCCTAAAACCACCCCAGACACCAAATGATTAAGCTCAGCAGCAACATACTCCATGGCAGTACACAGACA
Organism: Nannobrachium achirus; assembly: GCF_963921795.1. NCBI lineage: Eukaryota > Metazoa > Chordata > Actinopteri > Myctophiformes > Myctophidae > Nannobrachium > Nannobrachium achirus. Next base: position 39,606,873 of record NC_137819.1, on the reverse strand, counting down.
AATTCTCAATGTTATCTCATCCATTTGTAAATCTGCGAATGTACAAATGGGTCCATACGGTTACACTTTGTACACTCGCAGAGTTAAATTACAGTTATTACCCAGGAATGTACAACAGAGTGCAGCATCCACAGATATTATCTACAATCATGACCAGTTCCCTGGTCATTTTCTGTGCTTCATACTGTTACAGTACATTTTATATTTCTGTTTGTGTATATTGTTAAATCGAGCAGAATGTCTGATTTGGAGCCATAGCGTTTTTGAACTAAATAATGAGATGACATGAAATGTTCTCTATGTTCTCCACCAATTGATAACTTGCATCAGGTCAGTTGTGGGAAGTGTACGCTACAGTATTATTGTACATTATTGTCATTGTTGTCCTTTACATAATTAGTCCACTGACACCTTTCAACAGAGAAGTAGGCTTCTTCTGACTGAATCAGTATTCTAGTAACATGACACATACAGTAGATGTGTTAATAGTAACAGCAGGTCTGTTGGCCCCAACTAATTAAAAGTGTGTGTTGAAAATGGCTTCCTTCTGTGCAAGAGTGAAATAGTCTACTACTATCTCTGGGTTTTTGCGGGTTTATTGGGGGGAGAAAAGAAAGAATGCATTAATATATTTCATTATGATGAACAGTCAAATATAATGACCATGGGGAGAAGATGGAAGTGACAGAGCTGTCATAAAGACCATGTTTAATTAGGTCTCTGTAGACCCCAATTACCAAGTTTTACCATGATCTGAAAATGTAAGCTAAGGAAAAACATTAACTATTAATTAAAGTACAACAGGACATTTACACCATTAAAGCTCTCATCTGTTGCTGTGAAGGCATTTGAGGCATTGTGTCATACGCTGAAAAGTTGTGGACAGTAATGACATGCATTTACTGTTGTATTGAGTATTTTTGGATAGGCCTACTCATGATTTCCACTCCACTAAATTTCAAAAGGCAACTATTGCAATTTTGACTTAATATCTTTGTACATTATTAATTCACCACTTAAGCCCTCAAACACATGATAGTGAAAATCTACAAGCTCACAACAACAAATTTGTACTTTTGAGCATACAATATTTAGCATTTTGTATTTTTTAGAATTCTGACTGAGCTACTTTTACTTGTAGTTGAGTAATATTTGACCAGTGTACTGTACTTTGACTCTAAGTACTGGGATTGAGTATTTTACACGTTGAACAAATCTTTTTGACTGTTTGATCAGTACAGTACAGTATACTATTAGTCCATGGGCCATACGAGATGTCGGTATCGGAAAGGTGGCAAAGGTTATCATGCATTTTTGAAAAGCTCTATATCTGTAGATTATAATTTGGTATGATAACCCTTTTTGAGACACAGCTAAATTGGTGTTATCAGCCGCTAGAGTTGGTGTCCCATTAACTTTACACTACAGGGAAAAAAAAGCAAAAACATAATCTGCTTTAAGTAGCATATGAGGGGTCAAACTAGGGTTTTTTCATGATTCTGAATCCATTGCACGCATCTGTTTTGAACAAAAAACATTCCTTGGGCTAAAAAACGGCCCCACAAGACTATGGTTTAGTGATGAAAAGATGAGTCATCACTTTTCACACTTTTGTGGGGGCCGTTTTAGCACAATGAATGTTTTTTGTGCAAAACAGATGCTTGCAATGGATTTAGAATCATGAAAAACCCCTAGTTTGACCCCTCATGTGTTACTTAAAGGAGATTCATTTTTTGCTTATTTCCCCCTGTAATGTAAAGTTATTTGGGACACCAACTCTAGTGGCTGATAACACCAATTTAGCTGTGTCTCAGAAAGGGTTATCATACCAAAATATAATCTACAGATATAGAGCTTTTCAAAAATGCATGATAACCTTTGCCACTCCGATACCGACATCTCGTATGGTCCATGGACTATATGTTTACCTTTCTGTTTACAAGTATAAGAAATTATTTGTTTCATAAATATTCAAATAGGTTTCTCTGATGTGGGAAAGGTCAGCAACCTAAGATGCCATTGCATTATAATATCTATTCTTTTTAAACTCTTCTTCTATAGCACACACATTCTTTATAGCACACAGTATCATTTGTAATACGTTTCTTTGAATATATTATACACGCTTCTCTGGACTCTGACTTCATCAAAGATGTCTGGGTTATCACAGAGATGAAACATGGATGAGAGTGGAATGTTTGTACATTCTCACTGTAGATGCATGATATTTTGATATATCCTTTGCTATGAGTTCCACTACTCTATCATGGCGCGCTATGTGCATCCCTTTGAATGCATAACAGCCATTCAAGATGTGTGACAGTGCTTCAGTTATCTGATGAGGGAGTGGTGGAAAGATTGAGTCTGGTGGGAAGGACTTGTAGTCTGGCTTTTACAGCGAAAACGCAGGTGCGTGCGCGCACACACACACACACACACGTGCACGCACACGCGCGCGCACGCACGCACGCACGCACGCACGCACGCACGCACGCACGCACACACACACACACACACACACACACACACACACACACACACACACACACACACACACACACACACACACTACTTAATATACTTTGCTGCATGCCTATCGGTACATCCCTAGACTGTGACACATACAGTACAGTACCAGACATTACATCACCAAACTGACAGACAGACAGACAGACAGACAGACAGACAGGGAGAGGGAGGGAGGGAGGGAGGTGAGCAGGGTGAGAGGGGAGGGCCTGCAGTGTGCGTGCAACGCAGCAGGGCACGGTGCGGGGCAGGGAGAGGTTGAGCTGATGGGCCAACCGGTGATGAGCAGAGAAGCCTCTTTAGCCCAGAGGATCACATGGTGTCACTTACCTATACCTCCAGCCGGGCTGGGGTGGCGGGATGGGACGGGGCAGGACTGAGCTGGGTAGGGGTGGAGATTGGACTGGGAACTGGGGAGGGCTGATACGCATACAAATGCTCAACAGCAACATACTCCATGGCGATACACAGAACAATTCTCAATGTTATCTCATCCATTTGTAAATCTGCGAATGTACAAATGGGTCCATACGTGCGTGCGTGCGTGCGTGCGTGCGTGCGTGCGTGCGTGCGTGCGTGCGTGCGTGCGTGCGTGCGTGCGTATGTGTGCAACATGCGTGCAACATGCGTGCGTGTGTTGTGTGTGTGTTTGTGTGTAAGAGCACACAGGGCTGTTTCTATTGTATAAACATAGTCATGTGTGCTCTTACACACCCACACACACACACGCACGCACGCACGGACGCACGCACGCACGCACACACACACACACACACACACACACACACACACACACACACACACACACACACACACACACACACACACACACAGTGATGCATGTGACAACATTTGGCTTGACTTAGTGAAGGTGGGGCTCACTGCCAATCCTTCAGCTCTAAGTCCACCAATCCTATTAGTGTGTGAGCCTGGGGAGGAGGAGATGGAGATACAGAGACCTCCTCCACTGCTCTGATCACAGGGCAGGTGTAGCGCAGAGGGCTGAACCAGGCTCTGACACAGTGGGGTTCAGTTCCATGTGCAGTTCAATGGCCTTTGGCCACTGTTTCCCAAACACTGGGTGCATGGTGGACACATTTTTGTGGGTCGGAATAAATATCCTTTTTCCCCCTGTGTAACTCAAAGGGTAGAACCTGGTACTAGATCTATAGGGTGAAATGAGCACTTCATCCATTTTAAACCATATCTTCATAACTACAGTGACAGTGTGATTAGAAAGTAATAGGTTTTTTTTAACCTATAATACCATGGATTGTATGGTTCTTGAACTATGACTGAGGACAATACTGTATGTGGTTTCTTGGATTCCAGGAAATCCTAGGTTCCAAGATGAAGGAGATTATATTTCTCATTTCACTTTTCCACCGGGGAAGCTTGGCTTTATCCTCCTCAAATATTGTCACTGTCGGGCAGAAACCTTGTATCTCCAAGTTTCAAATTTGTACGTTTTCTTTCGTGAAGTAAAGCCCTGCTTCATCAGACAAGGCTGTTGCACAAAGGTACTGAAATCTATAAGCACACAATGCCTTTTGGGCAAGGTTTCCACCTGACAACGACAATATATCTGTTGTTGGTGCTATCTTATTTTGTGCTGCTTCTGATGGGCCTGTACCAGTTTTCAAAAAGGACACTGCAAAAGTACAGAGAGAGAATGTTTGGAGTGATGATTAAGTAATAGTCAATGGACAATGATGTGTTGCTTATTTTACTGAGTTCACTGTGTACTTCTAAATAAAAAGATGGATACAAACAGGTAAATAGACAGACGTAGCTTGTATGTTATATAAAGCAACAGGGAACTGCGAGTCACCGTTTTGGATGAAATGTGCTCCACTGGTTTGTTGCAGTACATCAAGGTCATTTGTGAGGTCATGTGTTTGATGTGAGGGGTCATGTCTCAGACAGAGTGATCACTAGTATAGCAGATTAACTGGGCCATCTGCTGTGTATACACACACACGCACACCCACACACACATGAACACACACGCACACACACGCACGCACGCACACACACATGCACATGCACATGCACACGCACACACACAGACAGACACACACACACACACACCATAGTACCTCATTAAAGCGCACACTAAAGGGATTATAACTCAACATTCACTATTCATGACTCAGGAGGCACACAGGTTGTAAACCTTTTATTTGACTCGTATACAGCTCTTGCAGTGTGGTTGTTTGTCTTGACAGTAGATGTCAAGACTTGTGGTGGAAACTATAGAACTTTATGTAGAATAACTGTTAGGGCTACATGCCTAAAACTAGGCTCTTAGACAATATTCTATTGATTATTACTTTTTTATTTATTTATCAAATGAAGTGATGAATGAAACCCAGGACATCACCGTCATGGCCAGTGTGTGGCTGAAAACCTGATAAAAGGCGGTGTGTTTTGAGAAGATGAAAGGCTGTGGGATAAGGAGCTTACAGAAAGACCCTGACGCTTTCATTATTTTCTTCTTGGCTGACCTTCTGACCCTCTCTCTGGCTGTACTGGTCACCACCTCTGACCCTCTCCCTCTAGGCTACTGGTCTACACCTCTGACCAAAACAATATTACTAGGCCTACTGTTAAAGATAAAGGTGATGTAAATGACATATTTTGGTTAAAACTAAAATATGTAAAGTTCAAGATGAAGAAAAATAAGTTGTATTGTCGGTCTGAATATCGTAAAACAATAAATACTCACAAGAAGTATATGATGCCTTCTCATCACTGTGCACATGCAGATATGACAGCTCATCCCCATGATCAAGTCACCCCCCCTACACCCATAGCATGACTTTCAAATCTATCTGTGTGTATAAAGATCGATCTGTGCAAGCTTCCCACAAGTTGTAATCACAGTATACATAGAGTGTATTTGCATTCCATTTATGAGAAAGTATCTACAGTCAGTTATGCATAAAGTGAGTGACAAGTAGGAGTACCAACATAAGACGGACATGGCCATCTAGTGGCAGCATTGAATAACACAAGGAGTTGTGGGCAAAAGTGCAGCAAATGTGGCTCAATGTCTGCCAACACAACTGACATGACAATATACTTGCTTGGTCTATCATCAAACTAAATGGCTGCTGTGAGCCAATATTGTCAGGCAAACTACATCCGAAGAGAAGACCTGCAAGACTAATCGACATACACACTTCTTGTTGTCAACATGATTGTTGCCCACTGTCTCACCGTGATGTGATCATTTAATTCTCTGTCTTCCCTGCATGGTGTCACATCCACATGAACACAGACATACATGTGTCCATAATCACCATTCAATCCATCCATCCATCCATCCATGCGTCCTCCTTAACCTGCGTCCATCTTAAAAAAGGTCTCGCTGACTCTGACTCTGTCCCTGACTGTCCCTGTCTGTGTCCTCTGTGTCTCGTTGCTTATCGTCTGTCACAGTTCTGTTGTTAAACAAACAGGCCAATAAACAGACTGGCACCTGGCGGCGGACATGTCTTTATAATCAATTTGTAAAATCTCATAAGGTCATGTTATGGACTGCTTTACGCTGCTACTGTCGCCTGCCTGTCTCCGTTTCAGATTAAACCCCATGGTTGATTATGTGTGAATTGTCGGGCTGTGGCTGTTAGCTGTAATATGATTATGGTAGATTTGCTGTTGCTCAGACCCCCTTCTGGGCTGCCTTCCAGGCAACTGCTGCTGCTGTCACTCAAACTTTAGTACATCTACTGCTGACAGAGTCCAAACCTGCAATGAATGAATGAATGAATGTGTGTGTGTGTGTGTGTGTGGGGGGGGGGGGGGGGGGGGGGGGCGTCAAGGATCAGGGAGGAATCTAAGGTCAAGGTTGTGGGAAAGAATCAAGAATGTCAAAGATGAGGGGATGAATGGAAAGTGGAGGATGAGTAGATGAATCGAGGAATCGAAGATGAGAGGATGAGTCGAGTGTGAGGGAATGAATCAAGCGTCGGGTGAGGGAAAGAATCAAGGGTTCGAGGATCAGCTTGTTAATTCAAAGCCAATGTTGTGTGGGGATTCTGGGGAACCCAGGAAGATGAGACTCAGGGAGGGGACTCCATCTCGTTGTTGGGGATTCATGAGGCTATGTAATTTCCGTCTGCTATTGTGCTGTATACCTAGCAGCAAACCACATTTCTAATTTGGCACAATATACTGTATGTCTTGTAACTCGAATTGAAATTCAAGGAGAATTTGAACAGTAAACTAATTAGATTTTCAATTGTACAATTCTTACAAACCTGCATGAAGTCAAACATTTAATAAACTAACACACTTGTTTCCCATCTTCTTTCTCCCGTAGGCGAAAGCACCCTCCTATTTGCTGGGCGGTCAGAGAAACTCAATTTAAAGGGATTGTCGGCGCTCCGGAACACAGGATGTCCTAGGAGGACATCCTGCCAAAAGAGATCCTCTGGCTGGCATCCATCTGAACCAGGCCCCCTGGATGGGCCTAACTGGCACATCAGCTGCTAGCCATCAACCAAAAGCGCGGCTTTCCAACATAAGCATGCAGCCAGAAAGCCTCCTTGCCTAACCGTCAGAGGGCTGGGCTCGGAGATGAAAAGGAAGGCATTTGGTAACGCCTAGTTCTTCTTCAGTGGTATATCTGGAAATCTGCCCTGGGAGGTTTGTAGAATTAATTGCCTGGTGAAAGTATACTTGCTGAGAGGGTGGATCGTGACATGTGCTGTACTGATCGTTGATGACATGCCTCTTCTTGAAAGCCATCAATTCATGCCAAATGACTTCCACTCATAGTGCGCGGCGTCACATCAGAGATAACACCCGGCAGCACTTGATTGTGCGAGTGCGGAACTCTAGCCAAACATGGTCAAAGACGCAGGCCTTCTCAGCCTGGCAGCTACAGGGCACACACTGCAGTGGCCCGGTAGAACACTAACGGCGTTCGCCGTTTTCCCGTCGTTCCCCCTATGCTCCTTCCTCCTCTACTCCCTTGTGACTTTCACACCAGCCGCTGGCAGCGTGCCCGGCATAGAATACGACTACGGCGTCAGCCCCAAGTTCGTTTGCACGCCGATCCCGCCGGAGGCGGACCCCAGCTGCTTCTCGCCCCCGGCGGCCCATGGGCCCGGCGGTACCGGACACGGCAGTACCGGACACGGCAGTAACGGACACGGCAGTAACGGACACGGCAGTAACGGACACAACGGCAACAGCCGGCGAGCCGTGATGTCAGAGGAGGCCAAAGCCACCATCCTGCACCTGCGGGAGAGCCTGGTGAGGCAGAAGGAGACCATTCTGGACCAGCGGGAGACCATCAGAGAGCTCACCGCCAAGCTCACCCTCTGCGAGGGCTTCGGGGGCCACCACAGCATCGGTCACCACGACAACCACCATAACAACCACCATGACAACCACCACGACAACGACCACGACGATCACCACGGCGGGGACCATGGCGGCCATCACCCGTCGTCGCACCACGACAGCGACCATCACTATCCTCACAATAGCCACCGGCCCGACCACCACCCACGGACAAGTCCGCCCCACAGTAAACCCAGCTCCTTCTCTGCAGACCAGACCAGAAAAACACTGCAGACGCTGAAAGAGAGACTGGAGAGCTTGCAGGTGAGACAAGAAAGAACACTTGCAGTATATAGAGGTGAAGAGGGGACGGTTTGGGGAGGTGTCATTGACCCTTAGGTCTCTGTCGGGTCTTCCTCGCCCAGTCGCCTTAGGGAGAATGCGTGTGCAAAGTTTCACTGCAATCTGACGCTGGGTGTGAATCCCATCACAGGTTTGACTAGTTTGCATTATTTCTTGCAACCATCAACCATGGTCACAAGCTTTGAACACCAGTAGGTGTGTATGTAAACATACACACCTACTATAGAAACAAACTATACACCCACTAGCCCACACACAGCACCTCCAGAGCTGTTCCTCTCTCTCTCTCTCTCTCTCTCTCTCTCTCTCTCTCTCTCTCTCTCTCTCTCTCTCTCTCTGTCTTTCTCATGCTAGAGGGTGGTGGTCTGAGAGCTGACCTCTTGGCCAGGGAGGGGAAGCTGCTCTAAGTTGATTATTCCTGACCCCTTGCCCCAAACAACCTCCTGGGTCGCTGGTCACATGGACAGAAATATGACTCAGGTGGTGGATGGGTGGGGGGGAGATCCTTACAAGGTCCTTAGAATGTGGGAAGCCGATTAGTGTTGTATGCAAACGTTCTTTGGTAGTGAAGACGTACAATGTTATTATCCTCAAGAGAGGGGGGAAATCAAATTGAGTTTACTAAGCTCTTGTTTGATTTGGGATATCAAGTATATGCCACATTAAATATTTTTTAGTGCATAACTGGACACCAGTGTTAAGCTCATTTTCAGTCATTCTCATTCCTGGGTCAGCTCCCAGAATAGCCTATTACTCCTCATAGGAGGAATATTGTCTGATGGTCACATAGGCTATTGATCTCATCATCTCAATTAAACAAGGCATTTGTTGATTTTGTTCCTCCTCTTATTCTTTTTCCTTGTTTTATCTCAGTGTTTTTATTACTAAACAGAAACACTAGACTAAACTGAATTAAACTCAGCAAAAGGACATGTAGGGAAAGTATTGCTGGCAAATCCCCCTCCCATGAGACAAAACATAAAGCAGGGTCTCCCCCACCTACCTAAAAGGATGTACAGTATACATGCCGATGCAGTGGGGCTGCATGCTATGCCACCTTCACCTCCAATTAGCCTTATACTCCGGGACGAGTCCATTAATCTTGGGTGGTGTATCATGTAGTGGCAGGGGAACAAAGACGGATTTTAAGGTGAGGAAGTTTAGGATGAGGGAAAGGAGAAGAGGGTAGAGAAGGATCACCAGGAGAGTGGTACTGTATACAATACTGTAGGTTGCAACTGAGGTTGCAACTGCCACCCTTCGCCTCACCTTGTGATTATTATGGCAGCCATACTGTTGCTGGATGGGTAGAGACTCAGGCCACCTGGGAAACAAAAGGTTTGCCCTTGGCTATGAGTCGAGGTGTCCATGACCAGACCACTTAATCCTTAACTGCAACCCCTGCCCCCAGGCAGTGCTTATCACAACCAACTGCGGCCATCAACTGGGTGAAGCCGAAAACTGAATTCCCCCTGTGGGATTATCTGGTTTAGGATTTGCTTCCAAGATTCAACATTCACCCTTGCTGACCAAATCCTGCTTCCACCAGCAGTTAATGGGTCAGGTTTTGACCTGTGCTTTGTGTCCTTCCAGGCCAGGAACTCATCCAGTTCGTACTCCAGTTCGCTGAGAGAGCTGCTCCAGAGGAAGATCAACGCCCTGGAGGAGCAGCTGCACAACCACTACACTCACCATGACGATCACCATGACGACCACCATGACGATCACCACGACGACCATCATGACGATCACCACGACGATCACCACGACGACCATCACGACGACCATCACGATGATCACCACGACGACCATCATGATGATCATCACGATGATCACCACGACGACCACCACAGCAACGGTCACCAGAACAACGGTCGCCACAGCAACAGTCACCAAAGCAACGGTCGCCACACCAACGGGCGCCACGGCAGTCACCATGGCAGCAGACACCACGACAACCACCAAGGACACCACGGAAACGGGAACCACTACGACCGCCACGATGACCACCATGACAGCCATCACAGTGGTCACTACGGAAGCCGCAGGTACAACTTGGACTGTAACTATCCATTATCGAGGACTTGGAGCGCAAAGGGCCTAAGTGACATTTTTGTTGAAAATGTAAAGGTCTGCATGAGCTCTATCAGATGGTGAAAATAATTCTTAGTAATAATCTTTACTTTTTGAAATGAAGCCTAAAAACCAAAAAGACGTAGAGAAAACCTTCAGTTGAACTTGGAGCGCAAAGGGCCTAAGTGCTAGTGCAGTATACCAAACCAGGGGCCCCCAATACGCACCAAACCTGGCACAAACACTGTTCAGGAGTCTGCCATGACAATAGTCATACCAGGGGCCTTGTGTGGCCCCCAGGGACCACATTAGGACCCCTGGAGGCAGAGGCGCCGAGTTTTGTCCACGCCGCGGGGGGCTGAAGCCTATCGAGCGCATACATGCAAATAGGCTATAGGAGTGCTACACGGGGTTCCGCATCCCTATGTCACCCACAGACTTACCGCCCATGCCTGGAGGGCCCTAGGTGCCACAGGGGAGCAGAGAGACAGTATAACTTGCCAGTAACTGCTCCGATCCGCACCAAAAAAAGATTAATCAGGAGTCTGCCATCAGATTGGCCACACCAGGGACCGTGTGGCCCCCAGGGGCAAAATCAAGGGCCCCCAGGGGCCCCTGGCTGCCACAAATGCACCGTTGGTCCACTCTGCACCAAACTTGGCATAAACACTGTTCGATAGATAGATAGATAGATACCTTTATTATCCCAAGGGGGACATTTAGTTGTCCAGTAGTAGCACAGCAGTATACAGTTATTTACAAAGTTACAGAGACGTAAGAAAGATAGATAAGAGGGGGAAAAAAACAAAAAAAAACAAAGACAAGAGCAGTACAGTACCAATAAGGAGAAGGTGCATCAATAGAGGGGGCGAATAATATATAAGAATATATACATAAAGTGTCTTGCAAAAGAGACCATAGCAGTCAATGCTAGTTAGTGCAAACAAGTATCTCACTGTCAATGTTAAACAAAGCAAAAATACTCAGAAACTACCAACACTAACAACCTAATAGTGCAGTGTCAAAAATCAGTGCGAAAAAAAGAAGAAACTAGGAAGCGTGTCACCGCAAGGCGCACATGAGCACTCTTCCTGGAAGGTCCTTAGAGGTCAAAGTCAATACAGCAATTGTTCCTTAGAGGTCAAAGTCAATACAGCAATGGTTCCGTAAGTCTAAGTTAGGAAGGGAGACCTTTTCAAGCGTCCGTTATGTGTCTCGTTGTACAGCTTAAGGGCAGCCGGTACAAAAGATTTTCCTAATCTCTCACATCTCTGTACTGGGTAGGTAAAGCGGTCGTTTCCTCTCTTACTCCAGTAACTGGTGATCTCTAGATGGAGGGGGTGGGAGGAGTTCTCCAAGATGGAATCTAGCTTCTTCGCAGTGCGCACCCTGGTTACTTCCTCCACCCCCTGCAGAGAGGACCGACAGAGCCTGCTTTCTTCACCAGTCTGTTTAGGTTAAACGTGTCACCTGCTCTGTTGTTGCCACCCCAGCATGTTATGCCAAAAAAGAGGACACTTGCCATGACAGACTGATAGAACATCTGTAGCATCCTATTGCACACCCCAAACGATCTCAGTCTTCTCAGGAGGAATAGCCTGCTTTCCCCCTTGCTGTGAATCGCCTGCGCGTTGTCCGACCAGTCCAGTGAACTATTCAGGTGTACTCCGAGGAATTTGTAGTTATCCACGAGCTCAACCACCTCACCGTTAATGGTGCTTGGCACCGGGGGGACTCTCTTGGAGGTGCGGAAGTCCACCACCATCTCCTTAGTCTTGCTTGCGTTGAGCTTGAGATGGTTGTCCTCGCTCCACTGCACAAAGTCCCTAACCACACCATCGTGCTCAGCCGTGTTGTCACCCGAGATCTTGCTGATCACCACGGTAACATCTGAGAACTTCTGCAGATGACAGGTCTTGGAGTTGAAGCGGAAGTCCGATGTATAGAGAGTGAACAGGAAGGGTGAGAGCACAGTTCCTTGAGGGGCCCCCGTGTTGCTCACCAGCACATCGGACCGACAGCCCTGCAGTCTCACAGACTGTGGTCTTTCTGAAAGGTAGTCTGTGATCCATGCCACAAAGCCCTTGTCCACCCCCATCAGCGTAAGCTTCTCCGCAAGCAGAGACATGGATAGTGTTGAAAGCACTGGAGAAGTCAAAAAACATAATTCTGACTGTGCTGCCCAGATCTTCCAGATGGGTGAGAGACTTATGGAGCATGTAGGTGATGGCGTCATCAACCCCAATATCAGCCTGGTAGGCAAACTGAAGGGGGTCCAGGTGATCACTGACCGCCGGTCTCAGTAGGTTCAGAACCAGCCGTTCAAAGACCTTCATGACCTGTGATGTCAGGGCGACTGGTCTTTTGCCATGACAAAAGTCAAACAAGGGGCCATGTGTGGCCCCAAGGGGCCTCTGGTGCCACAGGCGCACTTTTGCCCCATTACGCACCAAACTTGTCACAAACACTGTTTAGGGGTCTGCCCTGAGAATAGTTACACCAGGGGCCACATTAGGGCCCCCCAGGGGCCTCTGGGTGCCACAGACACACTGATGCCCCATTACACAACAAACGTGTCACAAACACTGTTCAGCGTCTTAGTCTGGGGCCTTAGGGGGATAAAATGGCCACTTCATGCTTCGTCTAAAAGCACCAAATTGTGCACAGATTCAGCCCAGGGCATGTTCCAATGATTTAGCTAGGGCGCACGAGTCGGCGACCTACGGGGTCGCCATGCACAGCGGCCAAATCAAGTTGGGCTCCCATCAACACTATACTACAGGAAGAAAATACCCAGAAAATAGTATTCTTTAACCCTTAAGTTCTGTTCGGGTCATTTTGACCCGTTTTACATTTTCATTTGAAAAAAAAAGGTAGAAGTTACATTTTTTTCCACCTGAAACTCACTGGCCTTAAAGATTCTTCTGAGATGAACGTGTAAAAAAAAATATTTTTGCACTACACCCATGCTACACCCCCCTCATATTTTTTGAACCTTAAGTTCTGTTCGGGTCATTTTGACCCGGAAGCACATAATTATGCACAGAAATACACAGTATTGTGCCAAAACACAGACACACAGCCCCCCTCCTTCTAACACCCCCCTTCCGAAGCCCCCCTGTCTGATTTTCATTTTTTCCTATAAGCATGAGCAATATTGCCCAGTATTAAATAAAGTCGTTTTTTACATGAATTCCAGCTAAATCAGTAAAAACGCCTAGCTCGTTCAGTGTTTAATGTGATATAGCAAAGCAGAAATGCAAACATTTACCATATATATCATATGAATTGTTTGGTATTGAGTCAAAGTCAATGTATCATGATGATTTGTTAAGTTAAAATTTATATTAGTGTTGTTTTTTTTCAACCAAATATCCCCCGGGTCAAAATGACCCGAACAGAACGAAGGTGTAGTGAATCTGAACAGAACTTAAGGGTTAAGAAGGATGTAAGGGGTCTAACTAGGGGTTTGTCATGATTCTGAATCCATTGCAAGCATTTGTTTTGCACAAAAAACTTTCCTTGTGCTAAAAATGGCTCCCACAAAACTGTGAAAAGTGATGACTCATCACTAAACCATCTTTTGTGGGGCAATTTTTGCCCAATATTTACTATTCTGTCCCTATATCGGGACGCAACTTGAACACAGATGATTCGGCTCAAGTGACCTTCACAACGTTTGACACGGCTCGCTCCCTTTACCTCGCTCAGCGGTGCCTCTCGTGGCTTGAGACGGCGCGCCTCCGGCTTGGTCAAAAACAATACTTTTTGAGAACCATCCAACCTACCGACTTTAATGGCACGCAGGTCAGTGTGCGTAAAATTGACTAATATCCACCTGTTTCCGTGAGAATTTACTGTAGCATTATCTGTGGGACACTTCCGGTTAACAGCAGACATACAAGCTCACGTCGCGTCGCAGATACAATTGTTGTGAGCTTGTAGATCACACTCGGCTGCGGTGCCGGAAGCTGCCGCACACCTGCGCAATGCACGATGGGACGTTGGCAAGTTGTGGATAGGAGACCCCCATACCTTATTCTTTTAATAAAACCCCCCAGGGAGACAAAAAAGGCCAACTGTGTATGACAACTATGTACCGGTATACAGCTATCATGGTGCCATGAAACAGAAAATGGAACACATTGACATTTAAAACCGGGGATGTATTTCAAATATTTTTTCTTGGTCTCCTCGTTGGTGTGCACGGTGTCAACTCGGTAGGATAGGTGGTTGTCCAGAACCGGCGATCGGACCGATAGGCCCATGCTGATGACATCAGGGTAGACCTACTCTATACAGTATATGGGCATAAAAGGGACACAGGCAGACAGAAACAGGGATCTCTATATACTGTATTGGCATAAAAGGGACTCTGACAATGGATACAGTAGGTAACAAAGCCGGGTGGGGCATGCAACTTGCATTGTTCCCGACATGCATTGTTCTCGAGTAGGCTGCGGACACCGCCTAGTTTTACATTTTATTTATTCTAGATAAACTTTTTTTTGTGAACGGGTTTTTACCTTGAATCAGATGCAATTGGAAATTGGTGGAAAAACATTTGGGAGTGGTGATAGCTCGAGTATTGGTTGAGCTTCACATGACAGTTAGCTTGCTGCAGAATATAGTCACGTCGGCAACCACACTTGCAATTTCCATTTGCATCTCTCTAGTTCTAGTATATTATATAGTAGTTTATAATTGATTAAATCGATTAGTTCGATTAACTGTTGCACTCCTACATATAGGTACAACCACCATGGTAGTCATGGAAACCACCACTATGACCGCTATCGTGGCCGGAGTCACGGATACGCTGACAAGTACCATCACGATGATCACCATGACGACCACCACAGCTTCGGTCACCACGACGATCACCATGACGATCACCATGACGATCACCATCATGATCAAGGTCACCATGAGGAGTATCATGATGATCACCACGGTCAAGATAGCCATGACGACCATCACGACGACCACCACGGCAACAGTCACTATGGCAACGGTCACCATGGAAACGACCATCATCCCAGCAAACTGGACACAGTGCTCAGTAAACTTCATCACAGCAAGACAGACCCTGGTAAATACACACGCTCGCGCACACACACATGCACGCACGCACACACAATGTATGTCAGTATCCCAGAGTGGGATATTATTGCAGGGTATGATAATCAGAGACAAATACGTGTGCTCTACCTCAAACTTTGTCTGAGAAAGAGCTTGAAACTTCGCTTTTATTTTATGGTGCAATAAAGCATCTGTCTCATTGGAGCCCTCAGCGTGCGAGCATTTATCTATTTGTCTCTACTTACAGTTCGTCGCTCAGCACTTGCCCAAGTTCAGATTGTGGATGTGCATGTCGTCCTCATAATTTACTTGCACCCTTTAATTAGATTTGTCATTTAGTATTGTTTCTTTGTGTTCTGTATCTGTATGACATACTGTATTTGAATGTTTGAATTGACACGTCACGTTGAACAGAACTCTTTCAACATTATCTATTTCACTTTACTCGCATCCTCCCCATGTGACTGCTATACATTAAATAGCGCCGATGCATGAGACACAAAAAAAACACAAATCTCTGCAAAATAATAATAAAATGACAAACACTCTCGCAAATTCTGCAGGTAACCAAAAGAAACCAAAGAATCCTGACGCCTTCCAGATTGGTTTTCCCATGAGAAGCAACTACATGTACGGCAGGATGAAGCGCTCACTGGTGAATGAGATCTTTGCGCTGACCATCTGCCTGTGGCTGAAAGGAGGCGAGGGTCCCGGCCTCGGAACACCTTTCTCCTACTCTGTACAGGGCCAGGCCAACGAACTGGTGCTGATCGAATGGGGCAACAACCCCATGGAGCTGCTCATCAATGACAAGGTACACAATGTTTGACGTACAGTGGTGTGGCCTACCGTGCAGTGTGTAGTACAATGGTATAGTACAGTGGTTCTCAAAGTGGGGTTCAGGGACCCCACTGGGCTCCTTGAGGGAGTTCCAGGGGGTCTCCGAGCTAAATCATGGATAGGAACCAAATTTAAATTAAAATTGGTTTTACAATATAAATCGGGGTCTCAGAGATAGAAATGCCATTGAATGGGGGTCCGTGGCCTAAAATGGATGTCAAACTGGAGGTCCTTGAAATTAAAATCTTTGGGAATCACTGCTAGTCGTACAAATCTTCTCTTATGGAGGTCCTTTTAAATAGGGGTCCGCGGGCTAATAAGTGTCAATTCGGGGGTCCTTGACATGAAAAGTTTTGACAACCACTGGTATAGTGGAATACGATTGTGACGCTTGCTTGCTAAAATAACACATTTTCTGAACTGACATGATGGACATGAGGAGACGGAAAAGAAGACGTTACTATATGTTAAAGGCCCTGCTGTATAAGATGACACAACCCCAAAGTGACCTCAGACAGAGTTCAGCTTCGGCGTACTGTACGCACATGGTTAAAGTTGTTTCTATTCAGACTCAGCCTCCCTTTGTGTGCCATCTTTCTCGCCACTAAATCTTTCTTGGGGACTAGCAAAAAAAAAGCAAAAGCCCATATTTTTCAACACGGTGGTCTAAATATTAATTTTCATTGAATTTGTAAAGGATACAACCACAGTGTTATAGACTCTGGTAGAAGTAGAAGACCTTAACTCTTTACTCTGATATTGCACTGGTAAGTCACTCTGGAAAGCTGCTAAAATTCCTAAATTGCAGCACTGATTAGCGTAAGAAAATGTTTATTTTAGTTTCTTGCAACTACAAATGCTCAGAACCTACCTAATTTGAGAGTAATCACTCTCCTCTCCACCTGACCAGGGCTCTGTAATAAGCTTGCTATGCCTGTGTGACCTTTCACTGCTCTGATTCCATTAGCGAGCCTCAAGAGGATGTGATGACGTTCTTTAGTGCAGTGTTTACCAAACAATGGGTCAGGGTCATGGACCACTTTACGGGTTGTGACGTTGCGATTAGTACTGTAAAGGTCCGTTTTTAAATTTTTTCTTACAAGAAAACTTGACAGCTGAACAAAGACAACAACCAACCAAGAACTCAAGAACTGTGACAATTTGACATTTTCCGCTAAGCCCCTGGCTGCTCTGCCCATACCAAAACACAATAAGTAATTTGTTATTCAATTAACTCAAAATACAGCTAACCATGGCCGATGACTTATCTTACACACTTACAGTTTTACTAAACTAAATTTGATTTATCCTTTCCTAACCCATGAAACAAACACCCCTCCTCCTCCATAGTACTTGGCACTCTAACAATCAACTTGATTGGCAGCACTGTAGAGGAGAGTGGTGACCAACAAAAAAATCAACCTCCTTCAACATCTGATGTACACATGTAAAGAAAACATGCAACACAAAAACTACTAAACAAACACATGTACTTCCCAGCCATGTTTGATGGTGATTGCTATTGGAAGCAGCTAGTATGTGTGCATGAGTTCAGGAGGAGAATTCCTTCTAACCGGTGTTACATTGGTGATTCAATGTTTGGGGGTACGAGCACAACACGCACATCGCTTAACACCTATACATTACATGAGTTAACAGGTTCAGACAATGGTGTATTATTAATATGCATATACGGTAATCACCCTGTGACACTAAACGTTGTCGAAGTGTGAATCGATGCACTCTATATTGAAACTTTAATATCACTAGTTTATTTTATGGATGGTCATCTATATAAACCGTTTGTTATCTGTCCCTCTGTCTGTCTGTGTGTGTGTGTGTGTGTGTGTGTGTGTGTGTGTGTGTGTGTGTGTGTGTGTGTGTGTGTGTGTGTGTGTGTGTGTGTGTCCAGGCTGTGACCTTGCCCATTAAACTGACAGACGAGAAGTGGCACCATGTGTGTGTGACGTGGTCGACGCGGGACGGCCTGTGGCAAGCCTACCAGGATGGGGTGAAGAAGGGCTCTGGACAGAGCCTGTCCGCCTGGCACCCCATCAAACCTGGAGGAGTATTCATCATGGGACAAGAACAGGTAGGATGGATGGATGGAGGGATGGAGGGATGTTGAGTGAAATAGCATTTGTGCTGACAATGGGTTGCGAAGATTTTCTTTTCTTTTTTACACTTTCACACTTTCAGAGTCAAGTGTGAAAATACAAATGTTGCAGTAGTAAATGGTGCATATATATATATATATATATATCACCTTTATCCAAAGCACTGATGGCAAAGGAAACCTTGCAAGGCACCAACCTGCATGCATGCTCATCGGGAACAGTTAGGGGTTCAGCTCCTTCCTCAAGGACATTTTGACACTAACCCAGGAACCGGCAACCTTGTGTTGCCCATGTGGCCATACCTCCTTACTGCTGCCCCAGTGTGCTGCACAATCACATGGCTGACAATTTGTCATTGTCAATTTGTCCATCCATGTTTTAAAGTGTTAATAGTTCAAATGTTCATGTTAAGAAAGAAAGAAAGAAAGAAAGAAAGAAAGAAAGAAAGAAATTAAGACCTAGGCCTATGCATAATGTTAAACTTTCTCTCATGTCCATTTTACCATCGTTCACAGGACACGCTGGGCGGCCGCTTCGATGCCAGCCAGTCCTTTGTAGGGGAGATGTCCGACCTCCAGTTCTGGTCTCGGGTCCTGACGTCCAGCGAGATCTACAGCCAGGCCAGCTGTGGAGGACACCAGACTGGGGATGTGATGTCCTGGTCCGAGGCGTCCGTTGAGCTCCACGGTGGGGTCACTAAGAATCCCTTTGACCCTTGCCACTAAGGGTCCTGCAACCGGCGGGGTCCCATCCATAAACAATTCCCAATGTTGCCACTGTAAGGGATTATATAACCATTTCAAAGTGGTTGAAGAGAGGGGGTGTCACCAAGTAGCCCTTCGACCCTTGTCGCTGAGCACTACAACCTGATCCTCATCACTATATGGACTACATTTCCCACTGCTATGGATTATAGATCCACGTGTCAACAAAAAAAAGCTCTTGGGATCAGAGATGGAGGATTGTTTACATTCTCCATGATCATATTTGTGCATCTCCAAAATAGGATTTCCTGTCTCGAAATGGCTGCACACAAGTGACATTACCAAGCTGAACTAACTTCCTTAGTTAAATGGAATGTATAAACATTACAGCAGGTATCCGGCAGGACGGGGAAATCGCGCTCTTTCGAACAACCATCATTTCGACCGGAGGGTTAGCGACTCACTCCACGGAGGTTAGAGTTAGGGTGAGGGTTAGAGTCGGGTGTCGAAAAGATGACATGTAGTAACAGCGACATGCTCCCGGCAGGACTTGGGGGACAGCTTACTTTGAGGAACATCCAACTTCTCTATGAATTATTGGATCTGGACAGTTCAAAAGATCACCTGTGGACTGGATGTACTGTGTTTTTTTTCCTTTTTTTTATCAGTCAAAGGGACACTTTCTAAGGCCTGTAACCTTTGGTGTATGGTCAGCATGGTTATCTTGCACACTGAGATTTTCTACTAGCATTTGATTACAAGTGATTACATTATTTTATCCCACCAATTGGTTTTTGTGGGAAATGGAAAGCTGTTGAAGGAGTAGATGTGTCTTTTTTCAGAGGGTTCTGCTTCTCTGGCACTGAGGGGATAAACATAATTAATTTGCATTCTTTGTAAAGAAATAAATGAAATGTTGGCACAGTGCAAGTTTCAGAACAACAACAGACAAAAAAAACATATTACGTTTAGAATTGTATTTCTGTCGTTCTTGCCATTATCCCCAAGGCCTGGGCCAAGGTATCAACATGGCTGACATCACCATATCTGCTGCGTCATCATGGCCACAAGCCAACTGGCAGCGTAAATACTATGGGCTCTATTTTCACTGGCTTAAGTTCCAGCTCTTATGCCTTAACTTAAAGGCCTGTCCATACTATCTCCGACCGCCGAACTTTTTGTCGGAAAAGGTCTGGTTCAACTACAAAATGACGTCACTCGCATCTTCTGAAAAGCATTACCCCGAAATTAGTGTTCGGAAAGCTGAAAGTCGAAATGTCGGAAGTCTCCAAAAAAAGGTTTAGTGGTCGGACACAGTATGGACAGGCCTTTACGTTAAGGCATAAGAGCTGGTACTTAAGACAATCAAAATACAGCCCATATAAGGGTGCAGCGGTTTACAAAATTCACAGTTCGGTTCGGTTCGATATTTTGGTGTCACAGAACGATACTTTTTCGATAAACAGAAATGTCCTTGATTTATACTTTTTTTTTTTTTTACAATACGGTACCCAACCTCTAGGGTAGTGGTTCTCTAAGTGGGCTCTGCGGACCCCTAGGGGTCCATGAGGGGTTTCCGGGGGAATGTGGATGTGGAGTGATATTGTATTGTATTGTTCGGTACAGGGTCATTCGGTTCGGTACACCCTTGTATTGAACGGTTCAATACGAATACATGTATTGTTGCACTCTTAGTAAATACGGGTTAACCTGCCCATCAACATGTTGCTGATAATGCCAGGGTCCCCAAGGCAACTAGCAGCTTACCACAGGGATTTACTGGAGTTGAACTGATCTGATCCTATTCCTGCACTCACAAGTCAAATGATCACAACACACACTCACACACTATTCTGCACTTTCAAAACTGTTTGGATGAGATAAGGATGGGATGGGGGAAAGAATAAGTAATATGTATATTCCATGTTTATGTCCTGCTAAATATTGTCTCTAGGTGTACCTTTACGTTTTTATAACCCCAAGACTTTTGTACGTATCTTTAACAACCCATTTCAAGTGGTTTCGCTATTTCTAATGTGTTTGGTAAAGACATGCACTGTAAATAAGTCACTAAATATGTAAATATGTCAAGGAGTAGCCAACAGAAATCCTCTGTGTGCACCCTTTCCGTCCTTTCCGTCCTTTTGTCCGGACATAGCTCTTCTACTGCAGGCTCCTTCTACAAGCTCGGTACAAGCTTGTAAATCAGCTATTTTGGCACAAGAAACTGTGGTATGGCCTAAGTATAAATCAGGCTTAATGTGGGGGTTACCTTCTTTCCTATTTGTTTACTTCCTCATCCCCATTTTACTTGACCCTACCATTGCCACAATGCTAGGATAGGAATTTCAGTTGGACATGCCCCCTGGATGCAACACATTGCATTGCATCATTGTCACTAACTGAGCTACAAAATGAATTGTACCATAATCTGTGAATTGCCATTTTAATCGAGGGAAATGCAGGAGGCAGTGTCCCTGGAATGCAATGCCAAGATGAACAGCACTTCCAAATCCCTTGCTCCCAACTTCTTCACATGCAATAGTGGGCCAAATGTATGGGAGTTTTCCCATAATGAGTTATTTATCTCTGGTTGTGTTACACAGACACCTGTTACAGATTCAGATTCATAAAGAAGTCAATATTTAGATTATACTCAGCTTTAGCCATTAATGGCAACACGTGAAAAATCGATTGATTGATTTTAAATAATCAATCAATCAATGATTTATTGATTGAAACCATAATAGTACCATATGCATAGGTAACATAACAAATATGATTATTTCCGCCTTGGGTGTAAATCAGAAACCTTTACAGAGTTACAAAGTAGCTGTTTTTATGTGTATTATTGTGTCTTGGGCTGTACACTTGAGTTATTTATGTATTACAGTGTGTTGGTCACCAGTCCCTTCCAGTGTGTAAGCCAAAGTTGTAAACCAAAATGTAAAACTTGAAAGAGGAAGAAAATGCACTATAAAATATGTTAAATATGTAAATAAGTCAAGGTTTTGAATAAAAGTATTACTTATTCAATGAAACTACGCATCCAACTGATGTTTTTGTATTAATGTTTTACATTACATTTATATTAATTTGGAGGGGGGTGGTTAAAATATATTATTATCCTAAATAGATCAGCCAGCAAAAATGTTGCACTGTATAATTTCTCATCAGTATGGCATATTTGGCAATTTCTCAAATCGGTATGTATCGGCATGTCCTGCGACATACTGCCTCACGCTACAGAAAGAGGAGATAGGCTCCTATTATGGGCCTCATGGCTCAGCAAGGCTTACTTACTACTTACTTACAGTAGAAGTGGTCTGGTGAGTTGAAAAACAGTTTTTAAAGGATAGTAGTTGTCTAGTGTCTATTGTTCATAGTTCATACAATGCTGAAAATGTGACCAAAATAAGTGTGCGGAGGTGTGCACAGCCAACTAGTTCAATTTGATCTATTTTTGAAAAGGGAATAACCCAAACTTTTTAGCTCAAGACCCAAAAGACCCATGGGAAAAAAGACAGATCTTGTAGAACTGTTATTTAAACATTATTATATATTATTTTAATGAAAATAAATGTGCATCTCCTCTAGGGCTGTGAAAATAGATTATTTATTCACTACTTTTTTCGATTAAACAAACCAGTAAGACTCCCTAATCGGGAGATAAGCGACCGTCAGGTCGCAGCGTGATTTTAGGGCAAAATGTGTAGGAGCAGTGTCCAAAAATGTGGTTGAAAAAAATCGGCCTGATGGTGGCGCTGAGTGTAGACATAGTGTGTACCGATTTGTGTGATTTTAGGGCAAAATCTGTAGGAGCAGTGTCCAAAAATGTGTTTTAAAAAGTCGGCCTGAAGGTGGCGCTATATGGGACAGATCCATGTTGATGACATGAGTGTAGACATACTGTGTACCGATTTGAGTGATTTTAGGGCAAAAATTGTAGGAGCAGTGTCCAAAAATGTGTTTTGCAAGAATCCGCCACATGGTGGCGCTAGAAGAGGGCCATGTGAGAAATGAGGGGTGGGGTCTCCGCGCCGCCGAGGCGGACGAATAGGTACCGGCCCCGGCTCTCCCGGTCGCTCCTAGCCCGAGTTACGGCATTTTATGTGCGCTGCAGTGGCAGGGGGTCCTCCACTGGGGGCGCCACCACTTTTGCATCCATTCTGGAGCACCAGGAGTCGGTGGTCCCCGGGAATTCCCCGTGAGCAGCCCCGGTGGGGTGGTCATTTGGTCATTTTTGCACATTTGGTCATTTTTTACATCTGGGGGTCCCCCAGGGACCTGGGGGTCCCTGGAGCTCCGGGGGTCCTTGGAGGTTGTAGTTTGGCAGGCAAGGTCGGAGTGTGTGTGCAAAATCTGGCATGGATCGGGGCAACGGTTGCGGAGATATGAGCAGGGCAAAAGTGTGACATGTGACGTGTGACAGACAGACTGACTGACGGACGGACTGACTGACGGACTGACTGACTGACGGACTCACAGTTTGTGGAGGTTTTGATAGTAACTGCGACGGTCGCAATAATCGATAAAGTAGGGGAGAAACACCCATTTTCAGTATTGAACTATGTCATTAATATACCTTTGAGTTGTCACTGTATGTGGAAACACATACAGTAACATCTTCCCCCTTCTGTGTTGATGAGTGATTTGGGGGTTTGTATTGTAAAAGTTTGTGTGTGTGTGTGTGTGTGTGTGTGTGTGTGTGTGTGTGTGTGTGTGTGTGTGTGTGTGTGTGTGTATCTGTGTGTGTGTGTGTGTGTGTGTGTGTGTGTGTGTGTGTGTGTGTGTGTGTGTGTGTGTGTGTGTGTGTGTGTGTGTGTGTGTGTGTGTGTGTGTGTGTGTGTGTGTGTGTGTGTTTGTGTGTGTGTCATGTCTCCAGCAAGTTTGACTGTTAGAAAACAAATAGCCACTTGAGGGCGCTCCATACTCAGTTTTGGCACAAATGGCACCTGAAACCAGTTTGATCTATTTATTGTAGGCCCATAATTAAATATGATTAATATGAATTAATACAACTATAGCTAAATCAGAGGATAGATTAACATGTATGTCTTATCTGATATTACCACTGGCTGAAAAAGAGACATCTGGGAACTCAGATTGCTGTAGGCCTATACTATAACATTTAAGAACATTATAACATATCAGTTTACCTCAAATAGCCTAGCAGAGAGAGAGAGAGAGAGAGAGAGAGAGAGAGAGAGAGAGAGAGAGAGAGAGAGAGAGAGAGAGAGAGAGAGAGAGAGAGAGAGAGAGAGAGAGAACAGTTGAGAGACAAAGAAAAAGAGATAAAAAAGAAAGATAGACAGAGAGACAGGCCAATACAGGTTAGGCCTATAACAAGTCTATTAAGCTCTGCTGCACGTGTTTTAATTAAGCATGTTTGGCTATAATGATTTTGATGTTTGTGTATCATAAGGTGTTCAGTCTTGTAGGCTGGCTGGATGATGATGAATTACAAAGATAAAGTCAAAATACTCAAGAATCAAGGCATATTAAGAAGGGGTTATTCTCTCACTTTTCTTTCGTTTGCTGATGTAGAAATAAAACAGAAATAGACTACATTAATTGTTAGTAAATTAATAGCTGTAGGCCTATACTGTACCTAATAGGCCTACTGATAGATTGGACCTATTTTTGCAAAGGATGAAATTTGATATTACATATTAGCCTATCTCAATATGTAGGCCTATAGGCCTACTAGTAAAATTCTTCATGGTTTCATTTTTAAAAACCTTTAGTGGTGACATTCTCCTGGAAACACATGATGTAACAGTATTGTCGAATTTCTATTGGCTAGAAAGGGCGCTGGCGCTTAACTTCGTCATAACATTGAGAGTTGAACACCGAGTTGATACGACGACTCACACTCACACAGTGTAGCCTATTCTACCATAGGCCGTTGAGCTCACCTCTTATTAACGTTCTTCGTCATGATGAAAGCGTTTGTAATAGGTCTACTGTTGCTGTTCTTCCATGTCGCATCACCAGGTAAAGCCATTCTTCAATTCTTTCATTTCAGCTGTTTTAAGCTAGCCTATAGGCCTATGCCTATAGTTGCAATGAGAAATCGCCTTAGTTTGTAAAACTTTGCTGGTCTGTGTCATTAAATAACTATCTTAGGTTAATTAAACCTTTCTGATATCCAACCAAGATTGAAAGCAAACCATTGAACTATAGGCCTACTTTATTTAGTCTACACATGAATTTAGAGATTAATTATCACGTTTTTTTTATCCTATCATGTTCGTTTGTGACATCCACTGTCCACCGTCGATGTTGGCCGTTGCAATATTAGTCAGGTTTGTTATGTTAAGAAATGTATGTTTGTCGGATTTTTGTGAAGATTTGTAAAACTATACATTTTTGGAATCTTCAGAGCATGGGGAATCCAAAAATCAATGTTCCCATTTGCACAGACACCTGCAAAGCCGCCATTTTGGACGTTCAAAATGGCCGACATAAAATACATCATTTGTGCTATCTTGGCTTCTGGACAACCTAGAAACTTAATTAAACATGCCAATCCTATGTTTTCTGGGTCAAGGAATCAAATGAGTAAATGTTGGGAGTAAAATGTTCCGGACCCCCACCCCCTTTCTGGGGGTTATCTATTTTGGGAACTCCCAGAACAGTACGCCAGCCAATTAATGTCCTATTTTCATAATAGTAGAGTTGTTTTGTAGGTTTTAAAACCTCCTGGGCTCATTTATTGCACTTTTAAAGTAGCCAGAATAATCCTTCTGACTTTTGGTTGGGGTCTTTCCTCACCTGGGACCCCCAGACAGACCCTTGAGCCTATCTCAGTAATCGCTCTGCTCCAGAGCAATGTTAAATTAGATCATAACTGAAGCATAAAAGTTGTTGTAGCTGGGCTTTGAAAACAAAAAGGAGTAGTAACAAATACCAGGGGTCTTCCACAGGGGGTCCGGGACCCCTGGGGGGTCCTCAATTACTACAGGAGGGGGCCCGCCAAATCTTGATGGGATTTGAAACTGTAACCTTTGATGGTTTATTAGTATTCTCAGTATTATTTATAACATTTTTGTGTTGGACAGTTATGGTTGACAGGTGTTAATTGAGTTTGTGGGGAGGGCGGGCTTAGGGGGGGCTAAAGCCCCCTCTAGCCCCCCCCTGGAGCCGTCCCTGTTGCAACGTATTACTTTAGGCGCGCAGACTAACATGTCCATTTATTGCACTGCACTCACACTGACAACACAACATACACACCTCTGTGTTATCGTCACCCCAAAACCAATACCCTATCCTCTTAAAGAGCTCATGGTCAATTATGCCCAAAGAGATTCACTACATGTCCTCCCTAATAATGTTGACAGTCTTTGTTTGTATTGTTTAAGCAGCTGCACCATCCCTTGCAATCTGCTTTGCAGACACATTTGATGAGCTCAAGTATTGCCTATATTTATATGAGTTAAAGCGAAGGATCTCAACGTCTTATGCCTTACCTTAGTTTCCTTTTAGTTGACCTTGTATCAGTGAACTGTACTGTCATGAAACTGTAATTTATCCTATGCAAAACTTCTAATAAATACTTCAATCAAATCAATAAAAAAAGCCTTTGAAGCAGGGAGGGCAAGACACTTGACTGGAACATACCCTCCACTTGCTGACACTGCTGTAAATTTGCAACAGTCAAAGCCAAGGTACAAAACAAAAGTAAGTAGATATATTTGAGCGAGTTCAAGTTATTGAATGTCACAAATGTCAAGGGTTCCTTGGCCTACACAATTCGTCATGGGTCAACGCCTACTTGAAGCCTGATAATGATGACATTAAGCCATTAACCGCTTCAAGGACCTTAGCAAGAGTTCCATTTCTACTGAGCTTATTAATGGTGAGCTTCCATCAACATTGCAGTCATTGGAGCATGTTGCATGCCGTGTTTACAGTTCAAAAGGTCCAACAACCAACTCGTGCTGCACTGCTACCACATATCCTCCTTGCCAACTATGTCACAATGCGGGATAAATCATACCTGACAAATTGCCCTAAGCTTCCACCAATCGAAGAAAATGGGTGAAATTCAGAGAGTGGAGGGTATGTTCCAGTCAGGGGTCTTGCCCTCCCTGCTCAAATAACCTGCCTTCCACTCTATGCTATGGTGGAGACTGTGTCAACACTATTAGGTTGGACATTGAAGATGACGATGATAAAGACGAATAGATCCTGCATGTCTGAAATTACTGTATTGTAGTGAATCTCCTTGGGCATAATTGACCATGGGCTCTTTAAGAGGATGGGTGCGGGTTTTGGGGTGACGATAACACAGAGGTGGGTGTGTTGCGTTGTCAGTGAGTGCAGTGCAATAAATGGACATGTTAGTCTGCGTGTCCCAAAATATGAAGTTGCAATAGCTTAAATATTGCAATCCCAGCAGTAACACCTGTCAACCATAACTGTCCAACACAAAGAATGTATAAATAATACTGAGAATACTAATAAACCATCAAAGTACAATACCGTTGTTTTGGGTTGAGATTGGCACATTTCCTGGGGCAATCTGCCCAGATCATGCATGTCACACGTGTCTTCCTCTTCTTTTTTAGTTTTTTATTCTCAAAAAGCGCCTGCAATGTAGTGCATTTGAAACTACATTGCAGTGCACATCATGCGGTGATCACTGCTTGCCTCCTCTGAATTGTTTTATTTTTATTTTCGTTTATTTATATTTCGTTGCTGAGTGAGGTCAGCAGACAAAGTGACATAAGTGAGATGAAAAAACCTGAGTGAAATGTGCCAATGTCAACCAGAAACATCGGTACATAAACCCTGAATACATAAAAACATTCAAGTTTCAAATCCCATCAAGATTTGGTGGGCCCCTGTAGTAACTCTGTAGTAGCTCCCTGTGGAAGACCCCTGGTATTTGCTACTACTCCTTTTTGTTTTCAGAGCCCAGCTACGGAACATTTGTCCACCTGTATTTCTGTGGGTCTCTCTCTTTCTGTCATGCCTCTTTGTCTCTTTCTATTTATTTGTCTTTGTGTCTATTTGTCATTTTACACCCAACATTTACTCATTTGATTCCTTGACCCAGAAAACATAGGATTGGCATGTTTAATTAAGTTTCTAGGTTGTCCAGAAGCCAAGATAGCACAAATGATGTATTTTATGTCGGCCATTTTGAACGTCCAAAATGGCGGCTTTGCAGGTGTCTGTGCAAATGGGAACATTGATTTTTGGATTCCCCATGCTCTGAAGATTCCAAAAATGTATAGTTTTACAAATCTTCACAAAAATCCGACAAAAATACATAAGAAACCTGACTATATAGGATGATCGGCTATTACTGCTGAAGAGCATCACACAGTTGAGAATAACAAACAGACAGAGAGACAAATAAAGACAGGTCCAAACAGAGACAGGCAAACAGAGTCAGACCTGTAGAGAAAAAAGAAGACTAACAGGCAAAGACATAGCCTAGGCCTAGTTATAGGCCTACACAATCTGAGATATAGGCCTAATACAGGCAGACACTAAAAGAGAAACATGCAGACAGACAAATAGACACAAAGACAAATAAATAGAAAGAGACAAAGAGGCATGACAGAAAGAGAGAGACCCACAGAAATACAGGTGGACAGAGACAACATGATGAAACAGAGACACATGGTTTCCTAGGCCTAGATAGAATGGTGTTTTTTCTTGTGTAAAGCTAATGGAATTCCATGTAATTTATTGTTGTGATCGATTGATCAAAAATTGCATGTAGCCTAATTAAATTAAGTTAAATAGTTATATTTCCATTTTGTTTCACAGTATCTCACACCCTGAAATACATCCACACTGCATCCTCCAACGTCCCAAACTTCCCAGAGTA
Organism: Nannobrachium achirus; assembly: GCF_963921795.1. Classification (NCBI taxonomy): domain Eukaryota; kingdom Metazoa; phylum Chordata; class Actinopteri; order Myctophiformes; family Myctophidae; genus Nannobrachium; species Nannobrachium achirus. The sequence continues at coordinate 39,578,026 of NC_137819.1, read as the reverse complement.
TGTGCTTGTTGGGATGGTTGATGATGTTCAGATAGTTCACTATGACAGCATCACACAGAGATGCGTTCCCAAACAGGACTGGATGAACCAGGTCACAGCAGAGAACCCACAGTACTGGGAGACGGAAACTGGGAAATTCTTTGGTCAGCAGCTGAATAACATCAACAACGTAGAGGTTGCAAAGCAGCGCTTCAACCAAACTGGAGGTATGTTTATGTTTCACTTCCTACTGTTAAAATTATTGTATTCACATTGTTGGAAATATAATAAGATGTAAATGATTTCATAAAAAATAAAAGCCAATGTGACCAATAATATTCTAAATAACCAGTAAAAATGCTCAATTACATATGACAGCTTGAGACTATCTGCTACACATTCCTGCATGTTTCACCACCACTGCACTGTGTGTGTGTGTGTGTGTGTGTGTGTGTGTGTGTGTGTGTGTGTGTGTGTGTGTGTGTGTGTGTGCGTGCGTGCGTGCGTGCGTGCGTGCGTGCGTGCGTGCGTGCGTGCGTGCGTTCGTGCGTGCGTGTGTGTGTGTGTGCTTGTGTGTGTGTGTGTGTGTGTGTGTATGTGGTATGTGGGGGTATATACCTCTATGGTATATAGATTTTAATGGTTATAAATCTACATATTGTAATGTTGTGTTACTTCATATCATAGCCTAATAATTATTATTATAATTAAGATGTAAATAATAAAAACTAAATCTATAAATTATTTTTATTGATCAAGATGGCCAACAATATTTAACAGACAATTTATACCTAGTCAGTCAATGGGCGGCACATACAATACCGTCTAATGGAAAACTTGGTCAGTAACTAACTGGTGTATGTTTACTGTATATGTAGACTACTACTGTACTGTCTATAGACTAGTGTTTGTTAGTATACTGTGCTAGTGTACTGTCTATTAGACTATATTAGTGTACTATACTAGTGTGCTAACTATTAGACTAGCCGTGTACAGTGTTTCATCCACTGGTCCCCTAACTTAATAAACAGATATCTAGAATTTGATGCATTGGCCCCTCCTATTGTCCTGGAAATGAATATATTCTGTATTATTTAATTCATAAATGTACTCTGAGAGAGTTGAAGGTGTAATTCAGAGCGTTCAGTGTGTTCCCATGTGGAAATTCAGACCACTGTGCTCTGGGAGCACACAAGCACACAGAGTGACTAGACAGTAGACCCCTTGACAAACTGTCTCTTCATCACAGTTTTGTCACGCTGCAAACAAGGAAGTTACGGCAAAATGTAATAGTTTTGGCTTGTGGGGTGAATGAATATAACGACACGACACAAGAACTTTTGATAAAGGTCCAGTGGGACCGAAATGTCTGTCAACTTAAATAAAAAGGGGGCTGCTGAGCAAGAGCAGAGTGCGTGATGATGATCTTTTGTTCATGAAATTGTTTCAGTTTTCACTGTCCAACGCACCTGCATCCGAATTACAGTAAGTGGATGTGGGAATACTTACTTTACATGAATAAATATACCAAAAAGGTCTGACTGCATTATCTTGCTAGCTTGTTAACAAATGCATTTAGGTCATATTGACACAAAACCATTATGTTTCATACCTCTAAAATTGTACAAACTTTCCAATCATGGCAATTATGTTAGTGTTTGTCATCTTTGGCACTGTGTGTGTGTGTGTGTGTGTGTGTGTGTGTGTGTGTGTGTGTGTGTGTGTGTGTGTGTGTGTGTGTGTGTGTGTGTGTGTGTGTGTGTGTGTGTGTGTGTGTGTGTGTGGGTCAGGGGGTTACCCCTGACCTGTGTGTGTGTGCGCGCATGTGCGCGTGTGTGTGCGTGCACTTGAGAGCATGTGTGTTTGTCCATGTCAGTGTGTATAGTAGATGGATTGTGTTGTTCTCGACACACTCAGGTGATAAAGACAGAATATCAACAACTCACAGTGAACTGTAGCAGGATGCCTGTTGTTTACACTGTCTGTCTGTCTGTCTGTCTGTCTGTCTGTCTGTCTGTCTGTCTGTCTGTCTGTCTGTCTGTCTGTCTGTCTGTCTGTCTGTCTGTCTGTCTGTCTCTCAGGTGTCCACATCGTCCAGGAGATGAATGGTTGTGAGTGGGATGATGAGACTGGAGACACTGATGGTTATCGACAGTTTGGTTATGATGGAGAGGACTTCCTCTCATTGGACCTGAAGAGAGAGACATGGGTCTCTCCTAAACCACAGGGTTTCATCACCAAACAGAGATTGGATCAAAACAAAATGTTCATGGCACAGCAGAAGCACTACTTCAACACTAGGTGCATTGAATACCTGAAGAAGTACCTGAACTACGGGAAGAACATTCTGCAGAGAACAGGTACAACAACATGATGTGATGATCTGTACTTACTGTAGCAGAGGTGGAAAAAGTACTCAAATATTTTACTAAAGGAAAAGTATCAATACTGCGATATAGAAATACTCTGTTACAAGTAAAAGTCCGGAATTCAAAATGTACTTTTGTAAAAGTATGAAAGTGTTGGCATCAAAATGTACTTAAAGTATCAAAAGTAAAAGTACAAAATGTTTGAAAATAGCAGATCTACAAGCTCACAACGCGTTGCGATGCGAGTGAGCTTGTAGATCGGCTATTTTCAAATAGCCATGGTATAAAATAAATGTAATATTATAATTTATACCTGTAAAGTGACTAGTAACTAAAGTTTCCAAAAAAAATTAGTGGAGTAAAAATACAACATTTGGATCCGAGATGTAGTGACGTAGAAGTAAAAGTATTGGAAATTGGAAATACTCAAGTAAAGTACAAATACCTCAAAATTGTACTTAAAGGGGCACTCCACCACTTTTCAACCTATCTTCATATAATAGGTCCTCACTAATGTTCATGATAAAATATCACAATTTTTTTCTACTCAGTTTGGGTCTCATAGGAAAGCTGTGGGTGGGTCAGATCCTTGCTTTCTATTCCTGAAAAAGTTGCAATGTTAAAGTGGAAGCCATTGTTCTCGTGATAATAAAAATCTAATATTTTTTTTTTTCAAAAATATTATTATTATTTTTTTTGTCAAACGATGATGTCACCGGTAGGAAGGATTTGACAGCTCTCCTATGAGACCCAAACTGAATAGAATTTTTTTTTGCTATTTTATTATGAACATTAGTGAGGACCTATTATATGAAGACAGGTTGAAAAGTGGTGAACTACTCCTTTAAGTACATTACTTAAGTAAATGTACTTAGTTACTTTACATCACTGGTACTTAGATATGTTAAGATGTGGTAACGTTACTGAGAAGAACAGAGAACAGCTACAACACTAAATTCTTTCCTTATGTCTCTTGTTTGTTTGAATGTTTTATTCATGTTATGAAATACAACAGTTCAATAAATCAAAGCAAAGTCAACAAATCCACATTCAAATACAAACGACCCCAATAATCTCTCTCTCTCTCTCTCTCTTTCTCTCTCTCTCTCTCTCTCTCTCTCTCTCTCTCTCTGTCTGTCTGTCTGTCTGTCTGTCTGTCTGTCTGTCTGTCTGTCTGTCTGTCTGTGTCTCTCTCTCTCTCTCTCTCTCTCTCTCTCTCTCTCTCTCTCTCTCTCTCTCTCTCTCTCTCTCTCTCTCTCTCAGAGCATCCCTCTGTATCTTTCCTCCAGAAGACTCCATCCTCTCCAGTGAGGTGTCACGCTACAGGTTTCTACCCAGACAGAGTCATCATGTTCTGGACTAAAGATGGAGAGGAGCTCCAGGAGAACGTGAACCATGGAGAGACCCTCCCCAACCCTGATGGAACCTTCCAGATGAGCGTTGACCTGGACCTGACCTCAGTCAAACATGAAGACTGGAAGCAGTACGACTGTGTGTTTCAGCTGGCTGGGATCAAAGAGGACTTAAAGTACACACTGGACAGAGAGCTGATCAGGACCAACTGGGGGAGTGGGACTAAAGGAGGTATGGATGTACTATGAAAGAAATTAGGAATTCACTAGGATATCATTATTAACCTGACTGCATTATGATTGTGGGTAAAGCCAGAGACCAAGACATCTAAGACTTAAAAAAAAAGAAGTTTAAACCAAGTTTCTACAGCTGGTCAAATAGTTCATTGGCTGGATCACATGAATATAATCTTAAAACCAAATCATACATAACAAATAGACTAGATGAAAGTGATTCCCCCATGCTGAACACAGTGAATTAGATAGATAGATAGATAGATAGATAGATAGAGATAGATAGATAGATAGATAGATAGATAGATAGATAGATAGATAGATAGACAGACAGATAGACAGACAGATAGACAGATAGATAGACAGATAGATAGATAGATAATTCCTCGATTTGAAAATGTATCTCTGTTGTTTTGTATTTTATAGCTCCAGTCGAACCCGCAGACAACATGACCATCATCATCATCGCTGTGGTGGTTCTCGCTGTCATCACCCTCATCCTCACCGTCATCGGAGTCGTCGTGTACAAGAAGAAGAAAGGTGAGGCAGTAGAATGATGTACATCTAGTTTTGTCAAAATTATATAATTCCATTGATCTTAAACTAACGACTGTGATATCGCTTTACCTCTTTTATTTCAGCTTCACCTCCTCCCACTGCATCTCGTAAGTAGTACTATTTTTTGGAGCGTTGCTAACCGCTCCTACATCTGGCTTTGTCTGTTTGTATGTGTATGTACTGTATGTCCGACCCACACTTGGCTCATTGGCCAAGGTTCGTGTGACGCTTATTGAAATTAACTCATAAAAAGCACCACACTTCGCGCTTTTTCTTTTTTTCTTTAAATATTTTTCTTTACACTTCACATTCATCTGATCTGATAATCCACTGACCCAAACTAAGTACATTCATCATTACTGACCAAAACAATTGCATTAAGGAGTAAGGATCGGGGAACCGGAGATATTGAATCAGATTAAAGAGACAAGAAAAGAAGTAGACAAAATACTTATGGATGTGGTGGAAAAGAAGACCAGATTCATGAAACAAACATACTATGAAGGGGGCTCCAAGGCAACCAAAATGTTAGCTAGACGATTGAAAAAAACAACAAGCATTAAATAACATACACAAAAGAAGGGACCTTAAAGGAGTCATCCAGACCAAAACACATATAGGGTTAAATCTGTCTTTTATCATACCCCTTTATACCTGCTTTATTTCATTTTTTTCATAGCTGCCCCTGTTGCTAGATTTCGGCAGCCCCTGTTGCTAGATTTCGTGGGCCCTCTCATAACTAACAGAGTGTATAGCCTTTATACTAGTGCGGTTATTTCTTCAGCTTCAAAGTTAGTATTTTTTTATTGGATTGTGTTTACACAACGTCCTGAGACCAACCAAACCGCTGTTTTGACCTCACAGGCACCCTTACTTGTCAAACCGACCCCTCCCTCCCCTCCCTTTCTAGCCTCTCCTCTCCCTGCTCTGGTGCAGAGCAGAAGCCGTTTGACAAGTAAGGGTGCCTGTGAGGTCAAAACAGCGGTTTGGTTGGTCTCAGGACGTTGTGTAAACACAATCCAATAAAAATAAAGGGGTATGATAAAAGACAGATTTAACCCTATATGTGTTTTGGTCTGGATGACTCCTTTAAGTCCAATACATTACTATATAAAAAAAGGAGTAAGGATCATCCTTAAATTGAACATCATGCAAGAGAGCAAATAAAAACGTCAACGTAACGTCTCTGTTGGGGTGCTGGAGACAATGATACATTGATACATTATCTTGATGTTGAGACTAACATGATGAAATTGAAACTATTCATAAAGTCAGCCTAATTTTGATCAGGCTGCCAGTTATAGTTGACTAATGTAGGCTCTATGTAAACTTGCCACTGTAGGAACAGTGGTTACGTACAGTATAGGGTGCAGTGTTGGGAAAGTTCACTTTAAAAACGAACTAGTTCAAGTTCAAGTTCAGAACTTCTAAAATGAACTAGTTCATTTTTAGTTCATAATTCCCCATTATGAACTAAAGTTCATGGTTCCCCAAAATAAACTACATAGTTCTTTTTTAGTTCTTTTTTTAACCATATTTTTTTTATACTTTTGGCTATTCAAAAAAAAAGAAAAAAAAAAAAAAAAAAGGAAAATATATATATATAAAGGTCTATATATATATAAATGTTTAGACGTTGCTGCATGCTATTATTTGTCAAAATTATTGACTCAGCCCATATAGAACCACACACAGCAATAATTTCATCCAACTTAACATTGAGGTGCCCACAATATTTATGTGCCCACTGCCTAGTTCCCAGTCTTCCTGCACCCTTATTGTGAAGGGCTGAATGTAATAACCATGTTATTGTCTCATTGTGTGAAATATCATAATATTCAAAACAAATATTTGACTCCAATTGATTCCCCACACAGTATTGACTTGATATAGCAATACAAATATATATATATTACACAGCAGTTGTGGGAAAACTAAGACATTGTTCAAAAAACACAATTCCGATTTTGGTCAGTTTTGGAAATAGGGCAAAAAATATATTTTTCTTCAATCTACTGTCTTGACACTCTAACCAAAATTGTTCTATAGACCATAATCTACAAATTGGAAGTGAAAGAAACTTTAACACACATTTGAAATAAAAACAAAAAATTACATGTACAAGGAACCCCACTAGAAAAAAAACAAAAAATTACATGTACAAGGAACCCCACTAGAAGGCAGACGTTTCTCGTGCACAGCATGTTTCCGCGTTGGTTAAAGTAGCTGATCTACAAGCTCACGTTGTCTCGTGGATGCGACGCGTTGTGAGCTTGCAGATCAGCTATTTTCGCCGTGCAACACACATAGGACAAAGTATAGTCAGTCAGGCTTGCGAGACGAGGAGGAGATTCACAGTGCAGCAGCAGAGTGCAGACAGCACCGCATATCAACGAGGAGCTGCGTGCAGTGCCTACTATTGGAGCATGTGAATGAAAAGAGAGACGAGAGGAGCAGAGGACAGACGACCGCGGAGGCGCGGACCGCCGCATGAACGGCCGACGAACGCCGACGAACGTCGTTCACGGGCGTCAGAATGACCGCGTTCGACAATATCGTTCATCAAGCGAAAACAATTACGTTCAGTTCACGTTCGCCCAAAATATGAGCGTGTTCATGAACGATCGTTCTTTGAACGCGTTCGGGTACAACACTGATAGGGTGACCATATATTTATTCAGCCCTTCAAACCAGGAGCCTTAAATCAATGTGCACGTTCTTGGGAAAGCTTGTAATGGGGACAATCACAGCCAAACTGGGATCTCTGGTCACCCTAGTTACATAACCAGAACATAACCGTGTGTACATTACCGGTATATGCATGTGTCATACAGTAGGTGTTTACACCCCTGTTGATGGTGTATCCTATATATTTCTTACATTACAGCTTCTGAGGTCATGCAACTGAATACAGAGACGACACCTTGCACATAGTAAGTCACTTCTTCAACTACCGACTACTGGCCAGACTGTTTGCTGTGTGTCATTCCCCTGCACTCTGTCTCTCTCTCTCTCTCTGTTATTGACATAACACAGAAATGGTATGTTATAATTACAAGCAGCATTATGTAGATGTAACAATCACTTCATCCACTTCTTGTAATTGTATTGAATGAAACGGTTTAATCTGACCACTGATGGAAGTTGGGTTTCCATGGGAACCTCAATATTTAACAGTAACATACTGTAGCTTTGATAGTTAAAAGGATCCCTGGCTAATACGACAAATATGCCTTAATACATTATAATTGTCCTCTATAACTACAATGTAAAATTAAAAACACCTTAAATATTTTATTTCTTCTAGAAATAGCTAATCTTTCACTCAATAGGGGAAATACCTGTCGCAAGTTGATGATGTCATAAATGTCATGTGTGATCTATCACTATGGAATCTATGGCATGCATGTGCAAAAAAACACATTTGAAATATTGATTTGATGCTCATATTAACCATAGGAAGTATTAAGTTTGTTTTTATTTGCACATGCATGCCATAAATTCCATAAGGATAGATCACATCACACATGACATTTATGACATCAACAACTTGCGACGGGCATTTCCCCTGTTGAGTGAAAGATTAGCTATTTCTAGAAGAAATAAAATATTTAAGGTGTTTTTACATTGTAGTTATAGAGGACAGTTATAATGTATTAAGGCATATTTGTCGTATTAGCCAGGGATCCCTTTAAGAGAGAAAGAGATAGAACAAGGCAAACTGTGTTACGATTAGCCAAATGATAGTTCTTTTTACAGAATGTATGTCTTTTAATACATTTGTTGAGCTTATGTCATTTACCCCCCACATACTACTTACATTTTGTAATGCAAGCTTTTTTTAATGATCAGCTGATGATCAGTATTCTTTTGTGTTAATTCCTGTCATTTCAGGTTTGCAGACAGATGCACTGGAGCAAGAAGAGACATGCTCTCTCTCTCTCTCTCTCTCTCTCTCTCTCTCTCTCTCTCACACTCTCACTCTCTCTCTCTCTCTCTCTCTCTCTCTCTCTCTCTCTCTCTCTCTCTGAATGCTGTGAGAAGTGGGTTATATACAGGGGTGAGATGCCGTAGGAGCGCAGAGGTACGGCGTCCCCATTATTTTCAAGCTGCACGCACGCGCCCCCCACATGCGCGCGTGTGCATGCACGCCGTCAAGATGTGTGACGGCGCGGTCCACACTTCATTCCCCCTACCTGGCTGCTTTGCATAACAATACGGGCAAGCAGGCCTCACCTACGTCCTCAGTTACACTGTATAAACTTTGCATAACAATACTCGGCCAATTGAATACAGTGTTTCAACTAGCAACTACCCCATGGCGTTCACGTGACATCATGAATTTAGAGTACCCAATACCATACTTCAAAAATCCATATCACACCACTGGTTATAAACCATTTATACTTCTTTATAAACAAGGGTCAGTAATCCATTACAGTTGCAGATAAAACATAATCAGATTATTCATACTTTCAAAATGAAGGCAATCATTTGAGAGTAAAACATCGTGATTATTGACAGTCATGATGCTTTTCAGTGTATTGTCAATTAGAATTAGAGCCCTACAGGCCTGTCGGGAAACACCCCGGCCCGAATGAGACTTTTTTTTTTATGTATTTGGCCATCAGGCCTATAGGGCCGGGGCTCACACACCCCATTGTATTAATAAGGTAAATGTTTTTGTGCCGTGAATTTCACCACCCAGACCATTGTGGGCATGTCTCAGCATGTGGGTTATAGTCAGTGAAAGCTCACGCTAGAAAATAATTTATAATAATGAATAAATAAAAAGGTGTCGGGATTCAGGCCAGGCCTCGTTGAATTCCATGGGCCTAGGGCTGGTCCAGGGCCGACATTTTTGGCCTGTGCGGAGCTCTAATTAGAATACGCTCATATTTAAATTGGTGATAAGGTCATAAAAATATACAGCATATCGAGTTGGGCTTTGTTTTGTTATTAAAGTGTTTTGTAGGTAATCAGTCATAGATTACTTAAAGTCATCTTAAAGTCACCTTCTTAATCTAGAGTTTTAAGCTTTCTATAGATCCTTTATGAATACTAATTAGGCGTACAAGACATGTTTAATAATGTCTTATGAAAATTTAAAGATGTCTACGTTATACCTTTTCATAAGCTGTTTATATCCTTAAAGAGAAGGATATTATAGATGATATCATTGTTTTTGTGTTATTACGTTATGGGCCAAATGCTGACACCACACAGGTAAATAATAATTCATTCATTCATTGTCCACATACCGGTACACACCTATACATGTACACTTTGGTTTACACACTGTAACACATGCACATCAACATAAAACATGCACATACAAGCATGTATGCTCACATACTTAATTGGACCAAAAAAAGAATGAGTGTGAGTTCAACATTGATTTCCTATGATGTAAATATTTTAATTCTATTTTCCTATTGGTGTGTTTTCACTGTTTTTGTTTGATTGGTTATGAAGGGATGTGTTTGATCTCTTTTACAGTTCTTTGTACATATTGAAAATAATGAAAAATGCTTAGATAAGTCTAAACTAGACTATGGGCCCTATTTTCATCTAAACTAAACTCTAAACCAGGGGTCTTCAACAGGGGGTCCGCGACCCCTAGGGGGTCCGTGGAGGTACTGCAGGGGGTCCGCGAAATTATTGCTAAAAAAAAAAAAAAAGTTTTTCTTTTTTTTTCACATTTATGTTAAAAAATTAATCATGATTCTATCCATTTTGAATAGCTTGAATACATGATTACTATGCAATTGACAGATTGTTGATATTATTGACATTGGTTCTCAGTTAATAAGTAGTATGTTTAGAAATGGTAGTGGTACGGCCCACCCTGCTCGCTGTAACTTGTACATGTTTAAAATAAAAAATATGTCGTAGCCCCGACCCCCCCACCCTACGAGGTGGTAGGGGGTCCCTGCTCCATCTCCCCATCAGTTTGGGGGTCCCCGGCCTGAAAACGTTGAAGACCCCTGCCCTAAACCCCTAAACTTCTTTGTCTTTTTTACTAGTTTGAAAAACATTTTTAAATAGTTCAAATAGCTGATTTACAAGCTTACAACGTGTCGATGTAGATCGGCTTTTTGAAGTATTTTAACATGTTTTTCAAACTAGTAAAAAAAAAAGGCAAAGCCGTTTAGGGGTTTAGGGTTTGGCATGGACGAAAATAGGGCCCCAAATGTCTACTAAATGAAGGCCAGATTATTTGCATTGTTGTTGCATTAATATACAGGCCTATTGCTAATTTCATTTTTAATAAAGACCCAAATAGTCTTAAAAGTCTGTCTCTTTCTTTTAAAATAATATGGATATTCTCAGAGTAGTACAGTATGACCATATTAACAAGTCATCTAAATCTTAACAGTATTGTCAACATTTTCAACATTAAGTGTATGATTAAAAAGCAGAATTAAATAATGACTGCTATTTCACTCAGGGTCAGATGTGTTCTCTGTATTTATGATATCTGAAACATTCTGCCTAACCTTTGAAGTTCTATATGTTCTGTTATAATATTCACCTCACAACAGAGTTGAATGGGAAGTTTGGACATCACTTGGCACCGTGTTGGATAAATGAAGATACTATAGATTCATCTTTAAACCGTCAAGTTATGTTTATTCACACTCTAACTCATAATCTCCATGTAAGAAACTACTGTCAGTTTGCATATATCATTTATAATGTGAACAGAGGTAGGGTGGGTGTCACCGTTCTACACTTCACTACACATCAAATCAACCATAACCTGCTCGCCCTTAAAATATCCTAGTTTGTAAATCGTGGTTAATGTCTTGTCTCTATGAGGGCTGAATGTGAACCGCACCGTTTAGACCGAACATTCCACCAACCAGAAAGTGAAACCAAACACACTCTTTTATCAAGTTAAATTTAACTCTGTTTTGCTGTGTAAACCATGTGCAAGCATCCTTCCATGAAGCTCTTCTAAAAGTGCCATAATTTAAAGTGAAAACGTCATTGTTGTAGGCTATAATAAAGTTACAGGCTTGGCTTTCCACAAATCGACAAAATCAACTGTTGTCATGAATGTGATTTGATGGATCTCGTAGCCAAGGTTATAATAGTTTTGGATTTTTCATTATAGTTTAGTTTTCGTTCGTTTTTATTAGTTTAGATTTTTGTGAAAAGGTTTTAGTTTAGTTTTGTTATTTTACTGTGAATTTTTTTTTTTCATACTTTGTGCTAAGCCTAACCTTACCCTCCCCCTGACCCTCCTATTGTTTTTTTTTTGTTTTGTTTTTTTGCACTGTTTTGTTTTCCTGGTCTTTTGTTTACAAGTGCTTTTCTGATAAATATCGCTGCATAGTACTGTGTTCCATCTGTCTGTCATTATGAGTTAAAGAGAAGGGTTTCAATGGAAATAAGCCCGCCTTACCTGAGTTTCCTTTAGTTGACCTTGTATCAGTTGTACTGTCATGAAACTGTACCTTTTCCTATGCAAAACTTCTAATAAATACTTCAATCAATCAATCAATCAATCAATCAATCAATCAATCAATTTGTCAGGTGCAGGATTCAAAAAGGTCAGAGTAAGTGGGCCTATTGTGTAATAAATACTCAACAAATGATACATTTTTTGGAAAATATATTCAGTTAGGCTACTGAATAACTAAAACTAAGGGCATTTTGTCTATAATTTTAGCTATAGCTTTAGTTAGTTTTGTAAACACACAATACAGTTTCAGTTAGTTATCGTTTTGTGGTTTTTATTTTGTTTAGTTAACCAAAATGTTTTTCCAATTTTAGTTGTTGTTATTTGGTTAGTTTTCGTTAACTATATATGTACAAAAGTCACCAACCCTCTCCTTAGTTTGACTCCACCTCTCACTCACCTGCACTCCCCACACCTGAACTCACTCACCAATCAGTGGCCAGGTGTGTATATATATGGCCTGTGCCCTCACTCCCTTTTGTCAGCACCAGCAGAAACACCTCAGCAGAGACCATTCCCTGAGAGCCCTGTCCGGGAGTCTCAGTTAGACCAGAACCATGTTGTGCGTGATGTGAAGTGAGTTGGTTGCTTTGTTCAAATGTTTCCTTCAATGACATTTGGTAGATGACATTTGGTAGTGGTAGTGATCTAATGTTTAAGTGCCTATCCCCACAGAGTGTTAATTACTGTTGGTTGTTGAAATGTAATTCTTAACCATGATTTGATACTGTGAAGACCATATTGACCTTGGTGTATATTGTTGAAATGTTACTATATTGTATTGTATTTATTTATTGTATTTAATATTATATTTCTGTGTTTTTATAGAAATAAACCACATAAAATGGAAGAACACCTCTCCTCTTGTCACTCTAACCGGTGAACCACGGCAGTGTTAACCCTCCTTGAACCAGCCCATAATACCTAAACTGCCTATCCTATAAAATATGGTCCTTCGAAGCCGAAAGAAGAACATTGTCATGGCCGAAGAGGAGCCCACCCTAAACAATATCCTGGAAGGCAGCAACAGAGTACAGCACCTGATGGAGGTTGTATTTCAGCGGCTAATTGAGTATGAGCCTCCTGCTCCTACCCCATGTTTCCTCCTCCTCGGGCAGCCAGGCCCGGGCTCCTCCTAGTCTCCGCCTCCTGCAGCCCGGCACCCTCCTAGTCTCTGCCTCCTGCAGCCCGTCTCTGCCTCCTGCAGCCCGGCACCCTTCTAGTCCCCGACTCCGCCTCCTGCAGCCCGGCACCCTCCTAGTCTCCGCCTCCTGCAGCCCGGCACCCTCCTAGTCTCCGCCTCCTGCAGCCCGGCACCCTCCTAGTCTCCGCCTCCTGCAGCCCGGCACCTTCCTAGTCTCCGCCTCCTGCAGCCTGGCACCCTCCTAGTCTCCGCCTCCTGCAGCCCGGCACCCTCCTAGTCTCCGCCTCCTGCAGCCCGGCACCCTTCTAGTCCCCGACTCCGCCTCCTGCAGCCCGGCACCCTCCTAGTCTCCGCCTCCTGCAGCCCGGCACCCTCCTAGTCTCCGCCTCCTGCAGCCCGGCACCCTTCTAGTCCCCGACTCCGCCTCCTGCAGCCCGGCACCCTCCTAGTCTCCGCCTCCTGCAGCCCGGCACCCTCCTAGTCTCCGCCTCCTGCAGCCCGGCACCCTTCTAGTCCCCGACTCCGCCTCCTGCAGCCTGGCACCCTCCTAGTCTCCGCCTCCTGCAGCCCGGCACCCTCCTAGTCTCCGCCTCCTGCAGCCCGGCACCCTCCTAGTCTCCGCCTCCTGCAGCCCGGCACCCTCCTAGTCTCCGCCTCCTGCAGCCCGGCACCCTTCTAGTCCCCCACTCCGCCTCCTGCAGCCCGGCACCCTCCTAGTCTCCGCCTCCTGCAGCCCGGCACCCTCCTAGTCTCTGCCTCCTGCAGTCCGGCACCCTCCTAGTCTCCGCCTCCTGCAGCCCGGCACCCTTCTAGTCCCCGACTCCGCCTCCTGCAGCCCGGCACCCTTCTAGTCCCCGACTCCGCCTCCTGCAGCCCGGCACCCTTCTAGTCCCCTACTCCGCCTCCTGCAGCCCGGCACCCTTCTAGTCTCCTACTCCGCCTCCTGCAGCCCGGCTCCCTCCTAGTCTCCTCCACTACCTCCTGCCGTGAAGCTCTACATCAGCCCCAGCCACCATCAGCGCCAATACCCGACCCAAGCTCAAATCGTTTTTCATGGGGGCGGCAGGCCCCTCTGTCTTGGTCTCTCCCTACCTAGCCCATATCACTATGCTTGTGTGACTTTTCAGTTTTAAATACTCCGTATTTGGGGCGGCTGTACAAAAGTCACCAACCCTCTCCTTAGTTTGACTCCACCTCTCACTCACCTGCACTCCCCACACCTGAACTCACTCACCAATCAGTGGCCAGGTGTGTATATATATGGCCTGTGCCCTCACTCCTTTTTGTCAGCAGCAGCAGAAGAACACCAGAGCTCTGTCTGGCCTGAGACATGACCATGCTCAAATATAATATCCTGGTGGTCCTCCTCTTCACACTCTGACCGGTGTCTCCATGGCAGTGCTAAAGTCCCTTTAAACCAGCCCCCTAGAACTAAACCTTTTCTACAATATAACTATAATAACCTTGCTTGTAGCTTATGACTTGGCTTATGTTCCTCAAAAGATCTATAGTGTAATGTTTTCATAAGTTGTTGAGTAGACATGAATCAAGGACAGACCATTATGCAAACAGGAGTGCTAATTACACTCTCTCTCTCTCTCTCTCTCTCTCTCTCTCTCTCTCTCTCTCTCTCTCTCTCTCTCTCTCTCTCTCTCTCTCTCTCTCTTAGTTTCACTTTTAACAACCTGTGTGGGTGAGATCCCCCTAGAAACAAATGATGTAACTGCATTTGTGAATTTCTATTGGCTAGAATTGGGTGCTGGTTTCATGTTCGTCATGGCATTGGACACTTAAACACGGATCTGAACGACTCATCGTACATTGTTGTACAGCAGGAGAAAGCAGACCGACACTCACACGGAGCTGAGTGAGCTCTGAGCTCACCTTTTATTTAGGCCTACAAACTTCAAACCCATGTCAAGATGAAAGAGTTTGTTTTTCTGCTGCTGTTTTGTCATCATGACGTATCTCCAGGTAAACCTTTTAATTATTTAATTTAAACTGTAGTTTTCATTACTTTGTGAGATGGCTACTAAACAACTAGCCTACAGCTTATTCTACCCGTGTGTAAAACGTAATGCTGTTTTGTCATAAATATAATTTTGTGTTTCTTTACAAGTGCAATCAATGTAATCTACTTTATTAACACTCTAATGCCTCATTCACACTACAGATATATAGTTGAACGTTTAATTCAATGTAATCTCAATGGAAACCAGCTTTAAAGATACAGGAGACGCTCCAAGCAAAGCTTTGAAAGCTTTAAAGCTGGTTTCCATTGAGATTACATTGAATTACCAAGCTAAACATTCAACTATATATCTGTAGTGTGAATGAGGCATAATTCATAGACTGATTAACTATAAAAAAATAATTATGTCATCATTCAGTAATGGTAGTATGTAGGCCTATCAAACATCTCTATTCGCCACTTTGATTAACAT
>NC_137819.1:39464978-39552478 GCF_963921795.1 Nannobrachium achirus | reverse complement strand
CCACCTCTATAATCATCTTTGAACTAGTCTCCTAGTGGCCAGCCCAGACTGTTGCCTCACACAATTTTCAAATGTCAGCATTCGGAGATTGTGGAATAGTTGTCTACAAGAGCTGCTAGATGCACATGCAGCCTACTGTATACACGGTTTTCTGTTACGTCCTCAGGGTAAGGACTGTTACTACAGTATATACTGTATGTCACTATCTACCACACTATCTACCACACACACACACACACACACACACACACACACACACACACACACACACACACACACACACACACACACACACACACACACACACACACACACACACACACACACACACACACACACACACACACACACACACACACACACACACACACACACACACACACACGATTTACTTACCAAAGATCATCACAGTGCTCTTAACACATTGGATGCTGTTGATTAAACAATGATTTAATCGCTGAGTGGCATGGTATTTTATAGATTTTTCCTTATTTTGGAGGCTCGGAGTAAAAGTAAATGTAATCCGAGTAATTCTGGTATTTCCGTGCAATTGTATTTTCTTTCACACAGAACAGAAAAATTACAATCGCGGCCATCGGTACTTTTGTAACAGCTGGTATAGAGAAGGGCTCGTTTTAAGCATGAACGTGATCTGGAGTTAGATTATGAGATAAGTCCACTTTTGTAAATCTCATAACACTGGCCTGTATTGGGAAACCGGATTTCCTGATCACGTTATCTCCTGTTGCATTCTGGGAAATGGACTGTTTCTCTTCAGCCGCGGCTACCCCAGACAGCAAGCTACGCGTTAATATAAAACCCTATCAGACACTTTGAAGGCACAGAGAGACATTGACGAGTTTGACGTGTGCACGCGTCGTCAGCATCCGGAGTGTTTTAAGCCCTTAATCAGCAAATTGGCCAACAGTATATTTGACGAGTGTAACTGTGTGAGCAAGTATGTACAGTATTTTCTGGACTATAAGGCGCACATGACTATAAGGCGCACTGTCAATGAATGGTCTATTTTCAAACTGTTTTCATATATAAGGCGCACCTGACTATAAGGCGCACATAATAGACGCTTATGCATCCAACAGATGAAGCTGTGCTAAAGGGAATGTCAATGTCAATGAATGATCCATATATAAGGCTCACTGTAGTTTTTTGAGAAAATTAAAGGCTTTTAAGTGCGCCTTATAGTCCGGAAAATACGGTATGTATGTATAGTACAGTATGTATGTATGTATGTATGTATGTATAGTATGTATGTATAGTATGTATGTATAGTATGTGTGTGTGTGTGTGTGTGTGTGTGTGTGTGTGTGTGTGTGTGTGTGTGTGTGTGTGTGTGTGTGTGTGTGTGTATGTATGTATGTAAGCCTTGCCAATGAGGCCCACAAGGCTAGGAGCCTATCTCCTGTACAAGTACATGACAATAGTATGTCGTAGGGACTTACCCCAATCCAACCCTTGATGCCAACCAAGCAGTAAGCAGGGAGTCTTTGGCATCACCCGACCAGGGTTCGAACCCCAACCTCCCAGTCTCAGGGCGGACACTCTAACCGAAAAGAATTATGGCCATTAAACCGACACACAAAAAAACAAAAATACATATGAAGGGCCAGTTGATGGACTCACTCTCTCATGTTAAAATGAAGCTTCAGCGTTTATGCAGGACACGTTTATGCATGATCAGTCTGGCTAAGCTCAAATACTGTGATTTTGACTGACTAAGTTCTGCTATTGTACACCTATGGGGGGTATTGCTTGGCGTTCTCTGATTTTGCTTAGCATGCTCAAAATGCATGCACAAAATTCAGGGAACATCTCCGAAAGCAGAGCCCTTCAAGTGCCAAAATTAACTGTATTCCATTTATGCAATAAATGGTTAAACCTACTTTGACGTGAGTGTTCCTGACTAAAGTATTAAGGGACACAGCCCCATCACCGAAAGGTCCCATCTTTACTCAAATCTACGGTGTGTGTAACTAAAGATGTTCATAGACAAGATTGTGTGCACATCTCAAGCCTATATTCAGGCCAGGTGCTGGACATCAAGGTATCAGATAATGGAGAGGAGAAAAACGCCCGCACACTGTTCATATGCTTCAAAAACTTACTTTTATTATAGGCAACTGGCTGCAACGTTTCGACTTTACGTCTTCATCAGGCAAAAGTTGTAGTAACAAACAAAGAACCCCTTATATACAGGACCATTACTTAATTGTAAGGTATAACACCTGGGAGTAGGGTGGTGCTCAAACCACCTACTCCAATCACAGACACTGGATACATAGCTCCACCCCTCAAAAAGAGTACCTTTACTCAAATACTTAAACAAACTTACATACAGTGTATCAATGAAGTAGTACATGTTATGAACAATAAGATAAATATATACAAAACGTTAAAACCTTTAGTCATGAAAAAAGTTAAAGTTTACAAATAAAGTACAAAAACAACCAAATAATCAACATGACATGATTAGGTTTTAGGCCTATCCATGATAGGGTTTTAAGGTGAGTGTCCCTGGTAACTAAAGATGAACTGTTCTTGAGCAACACTCTCAAACCTACTCACTCATGTGTCTGTGACGTGTGGATATGTGGGGTGAATAACTAATAAATAACTAATAAATGAATGCACTTTGAAAATCCTCTTGGCTTGAACACTAATGCTGCTATTATAATGGTCCCTGTTTTTAGAAGTTTGGGGGTCTGTCCTCCATCAAGAAGACCCTAAACAGTGTTTCTATAACACAAATTGAGAGGAGGGAAGGAAAGTAGCCTAAGGCCCCAGGTAACAGGAAAACAGCAACAGTGATAATAGATGTCTGCACAAAACCGAACCAACAGAGTTAGAGAAAGTGCACACATAGGCATATTCTAACTTAAACCTTGGTTCAGTTGTGTTGTGTAACCTGACTTCAAATCTAACGCTTTCGCTTGTTATCCTGTTCAACGCTAAACAGTATCCGTTTCATTCTGCGTACATGAGTTCTCTTTACTATGCTGAATATTGATGACAAATGTAATAAATAAAATCGTACCTTGATGTGTTGTCGAAATTAAATCCCAAAGGTAGGGTGTCAAATGCAGAACATTACGCTATATCAAATTTACTTCACCTCACTTCACCGTGCACGCAGCATCTACAGTGCACTCTTTTTTGATTTGACTGTATTTCATACCTTTACTTTCATTCTTCAAGAGTCCAGGCAATATGTCTGGATTTGTATTGTTCCACTGACCACAGCAACATAGTGGAAAGCCCCTAGGTATCAAACAACAGCTTTTTACTGATGTTTTTTGGCACATATCCTCGTTGATACAATGGTAAAGATGCTGCTAGTCAGCACCATGTGATACTGATATCATCATCATCACCACTCCCCTATTGATAACTTTAAGGGTTGGATGTGGCTTGTGGTTGGATCGTGGACATGGTTATTTGCCAACACGATCTACACTGCAACTAAATGGCACACAAATAATCTAAATTCATGTTTTGACTCTGAGGAAGATGTGTTAAGCATCGAAACACCTGCAATAGTAAAAAAGTAACGTGCAGACCAGTCGAGTGCTCCATTATTTTATTTGGGTAGACAGTGACTTTCATCCAAATCGCTTACCAGGAAAAAAAAAAAAAAGGAGGGGAAAAAATGGAGTTGTTAATGCACTTTCAACTATTTCATCATCGACATTCAACATTAACGCCTAATTATGTAAGACCAAAGTACACTACCAAACTCCTCCCAGACCCAGTATATTTATCTCTGGTTTGGTAAACAGCACCACAATAATGTAGGCCTACCAGTTGGCAGCAAGTTGCAACACACAGATCATAGTCAGTCATACCATACCGACACACTGGAAAACCCCTTCTTTGCTTTCTTTCACTTTCATTTAGTCTTGGAGTGCAGCTCCTGGCTCAGCTAAACTATGGCCAAATGAATGCAAGTGGGTCTGATACAATGTGTTTGCAGTGTTTCATTACATTATAGGCAAGATCCACAGATCCCCTGGCATAACATTAAAATGCCCCCTTTATCTTTGCTACTTGGCTGGTAAAATGCATGCAAATCATCTTTTTAAATGAGAATAAAATAGGGCCTTTCTGAGTATAATTATTTGTATGTATATTGACATCCATGTTCTACAGTATTTAACATTATTTGTTTAACTGGAAGATAGAAATGGTATATTTGTGGTTGAAACTGGATCCAAAAACTGCTGGTGTAGGGAGGCAGGCCTAAAGCCCACCACTCACCTCACCCTCTCACCTGGAATATTGTGCTGCATGGCCTATTTGTTTTCAATGATACACTACTTGTACTTTACTGTTCAGAGAAAGTGGGCTATAAATTAATTTTAAATGAAAGGGCTTTTCCACACAAAATTACTAAATGTTTCATCTGATTAACCTTTTCACATATCTACCAAAATCACTGTTTGTAAATGTTTTAACTTGTTGATTATATATTTATTATCCACTGTTACTCTGTTGAACTTGAACAAACCTTGCTGAGCTACAAGACAGTAGCTGATTGATTGATCGATTGATTGATTGATTGATTGATTGATTGATCGATCGATCGATTGATTGATTGATTGATTGATTGATTGATGACTGCATATCAAATAAACACGTGGCGTGGTGGTGCTAGAGGCAGGTATGTTATCCAAAATGAGAATAGTGTTCCGTGTTCTGCAGGTCAAGTGAGGACAAACAGAGTGAAGGAGAGAGAGAGGGGGGCGGGGCGCAGCCACACGTGATTTCTTGTAATCTGCAGAGGTTGTTAAACGAAAGGCCTTGCTTCATCAACGCTGCTACCAAAAAAGACACTGACACAATGTCTTTGCTGCCATCTAGTGGTATAAATAAGAAAGACCTGAAAATGCTATGGAACTTACTGTACCCAAATGCAGACATTTACGGGACAGTTCCACAGTTAGTATTAAAATAATCATAAATAAATGTAATTATTTGAGTAGCGTACAAAAAATATTTTCAAGACCTTCTCTACCTTTAATGACTGGGTGGGTATTGTTACCTATATTTTATGAATTATTATTTATTTGATTGTACATCTCGGAATCATTGTGTTAATGCCGATTTATGAGATGATGACGTGTAGCCATTAGCCAATGCATGAACATAAAAGACACAAATAGTTTATATGATATTAATATTTTATAAAACAAGCTAAAAAACAATCAAGTATCAAGTACACAATAGGCAAGAGACTGAGGGTTGTTTCACCGACCCCTATAAAGTGTATGACAAAGACCTTCTTTCTTCTAATCTAATACATGTATGCTTACAACATCTGGTTCACTTGTTAAGTTGTTTTTCTCCTTTCCAAGGTGCGACATTGGATAGAGGTGACCACCTTCTCCTTAAACTATAAGGAGAAGTTATATTCAAAGTAAACACAGAGACAACATTAGAAACATAGTGTACAGTAGCCTACACTGACCTTGCAATTACTGTTCCAAATATAGAACGTATACATATGAGCTATAAATGTATAGTTTTACAAACTCATATTATCAATGAATAACAATACAAAAAAAAGTGTATTTATATTCTTTGGCTTGTTCCTCAGAATGCGCAGCAATGATAAATACAAAAAAGGAGACGTGAATTGTTCATTTAATAAGAACTTAAATACATTTTACATTTATCGAACGATGAGACAGCATGGATGTATTGACATTTCTCAATAATCTAAACTAACAAAAAAAGAAGGAAAAGAAAAGACAGGAAAGGGGTTGGTGGGGTTGGCGATAGGGCCTTTCTGTGTGGAGTTTGCATGTTCTCCCCGTGTCTCCTAGGGTTGATACCCTCACAAAAACATGCACGTAATCCTGGTCTCAATAATGCCTCCCCCTGGCCAGCCGGGGCGCTTGATGGAGGGGAAAGGAACTGGTTGGAATAACGTGTTCCTTCCACGCGCTACGTCCAAACCAGGGAAATCTCCACTGTCAGGTGAAAAGAAGCAACTTGGACTCCTCACGCATAGAAGGAAGCATGAGGTCAGTCCGTTGTCTCCCCAGGCGCGGCAGAGGGAGAGCAGAGCCCAGGATTACATAGGCAATTAGCACTGGGTGAAAAAATGGGTTACAAAATTGTGGGATAAAAAAAAAAAAAAGAAAAGACAGGAAAAAGGTAAACACATGTTTGGAGGACCGTGACAGACAGAAGAGTAGACGCGTCCTCCTTGGTAGTTTACACATAAATAAAGTCAAGTCAAGACAGGACAGGACAGGGATGTGAACATCATCGAGCCTTTCTGTTGAAGTCATTAAGCCTCGCTCCTAGCAAAGGTTTGCTATGTGTGACCCTCATTTGATTAAAATTGATGACCCATTGACCCCATACTCGATCCATCATTGGAGTCAGTGTCAGTGGTGGCTTCGTAAAAGTCAGAGTCCAGGATCTATGAAAAGGAGATAAGCATCAACAAATGCTTTACAGAACAAAACACAATTTAAAACTAACAGCCATTCTAAATTAACAAGTTAAGTAACAAGACGGAAAAAGACAGAATTAACCTAAACATAATATTTTTTAAGAGGACAAAGTTAGTCAAAACAACCAAGAAAAAAAAGGATCCCTTTTCCATTCTTGGTCTGTTTGAACTGCACTTGTATTGAACCTTTCTTGAATAAGCTGTGTGTTACTAGACTACAGAGCAGAACATATATGTATTATCGTTCACAAAATTATGTATTATCGTTCCATACTGTCCATATTTTTTATTTGCACTGTTTCAATCATCAAAAAGCTATTGTACAGGTTTAGAATGATACCTCAGATATATCCTCACGGTCAGATTCCAGGATCTTAGAAAGGTTTGGATGGACCTGGATCAAATAGAATAATAGAATTATTCATTGAAGTAGTACAACATTACACATATGGTTGAAGCTTTAAAGCCGATAACAAATAGTTAAATAGCCATTTTATAATGGATAACCAACTTGACAATCTGTAAAGCTATTGTACAGGTTTAGAATGATACCTCAGATATATCCTCACGGTCAGATTCCAGGATCTTAGAAAGGTTTGGATGGACCTGGATCAAATAGAATAATAGAATTATTCATTGAAGTAGTACAACATTACACATATGGTTGAAGCTTTAAAGCCGATAACAAATAGTTAAATAGCCATTTTATAATGGATAACCAACTTGACAATCTGTAAAGTTCACCATCCATCTGGTACATCAGAAAATCAAAGGCTAACAATAAACAGTAACAGTCAGGGATATTTGACAATGGTTTGAATACTACTTCTTGTTGCCATACAGTGTAGTAGTTGCAGTAGTTGTGGTACTTGTTACCTCATTGTCCTGTGGTAAATAATCCAGATGTTGTTTAGCTTGTTGTTTTCTCGACTTGGACTCTGTGTCCTCAAAGGCCACATAGTGGATCAATGTGTATAATCTGGAAAGAAAAGAAACACGTAATTTTGAATGTGGTTGTAGAATGAACAAAGAATAGAGGACTGCTTAACGCTTCCAGTGCCAGCCCCTAGAGGGCACCAAAGAATGCCAGACTTTCTCCCATAGGGGACTGCATTAGCATCCGGGGGCTCACGTTGCAGTGACGCGCGTGCTCACGTTCGTGCACGTCATGGAAAGGTCCCGGATGATAATGCTAACAGAATAGCTATTCCCATTTTGTCATTTTAAAGATCATTTTTCGGCGATTTCGCCGTAAATAAACCTCGCGCCACATCCCTAAAAACACAATCCAGAGATATGGGCCTCCAAAGATGTGGTTTTTCATTGGATTCGGCGGCGTTGGCGGCTCACGGCCGGCATGGCTTCCCCAGGATTTGGGCCACTGGATTTTAAATTTAGGCTCAGGCTTCAGAAGGCCTCGGATCATTTTATTAATTTCATTAAAAATCCCGAACATGTTCGGGATAGGCACACTGGACTACGTTCCGGAAGC
The DNA here is from genome assembly GCF_963921795.1 of Nannobrachium achirus. Lineage (NCBI taxonomy): Eukaryota > Metazoa > Chordata > Actinopteri > Myctophiformes > Myctophidae > Nannobrachium > Nannobrachium achirus. The sequence continues at coordinate 39,544,508 of NC_137819.1, read as the reverse complement.
GGCGCTGAACATTCGGTGAACATTGGGGGTCTCAAAAATGTATTTTAAACCATTTTTAATGGAATATATCGTCGGACCATGTAAAATGGCTAGCTGGCTAGTGTAGGACGAGCCAGGACCACCCACGGCTCTACAAGCAGCTCAGGGTAAGTCAATTAATAAAAAAAATATTGTTTTGGATTGAACATATCCCGAACATGTTCGGGATAGGCACAGAATGAGTTAAATGAACTAACTGAGATGCACTGGGTATGTAATGAACGTGAAGTAACAGACTGCACTTGTATGAATGAATTAACTTAAAGAGAATGACGATAGCAACGTACGCCACAATGCTAGATGACATTTTATGAGTTGTGACCAGTTTATACTGAATTGTGCATAATCACTGAGAGCGAAAAAAAACAAAGAAACGTGTCTGATCCAGTGAAGCAGAAGTGCTCACCTGTGATAGAGCATGGTCAAGAACTGAATACCGATCAACAAGGCAAAGCTGAAGAGAGACATGAATGCAACCGGGTCGATGTGCATGTACTCCCCGGTGTGTTCCATGGTCAGGTTGACCTTGGGAATGGGAACCTTCAGGTTGATGAACTGGAGGATAAACGCTGTCACCAGCCACAAGGAGTTGGCGGAAAAGAACACAAAAGACACCTGCATGAGAGAAAAATAAAATGACATCTTTATGCTTGTGGCCACTGTTCTCAGACCAGCCTATACAGTGCGTACATGGTCAGGGTTCCATTCCCCCCCAAAACGGGAGCCTCATACTTTGTAAGATAATAGGAAAAAGTGCCATAATGCAATCAAAATACTGTAAATAAAATGATTTATTCAGTCTACATTGTGGGTGTGATTATGCAAAATATTTCCATAAATGTGTTTCAACTCTGTTTCTTCATTTTGGGACATCTTCATTCATACCTTGTTCCTGAGTTCTCTGAGGCTCTTGGTGATCTTCATCTGTTTGTCTTTGTCCTCTGCCAGTGGTTCAAGATACTTCTTCTGTAGTTCCTTCCAAAACTCCTCCTCTTCCTGTGGAGAAACTCTTAAATGAGGTGCAACACCTACGTATTCTGTACTGTAACTGTACTTCATGTCAGGTGTCCAATCATGTGCTGTGGATGACTGAGTATTAGCTGGCACAGCATTCCAACCAAACACTATACAAGATGGTAATTCACTACTGTGATATCACTGCACGTATTCCTACACCTGCCAGGGAGCCAATCAAGACACAGGTGAGGGAGGTCTATCCTGTGGAATTCATGTGGAATTCATAATCACACAGCAGGGAGTGTTGGGCCGGGAGGAGTAGGGCAAAATGCTCTACGTCCTCCCAGCGGGGGCTCCTCAATGGCAGTCTGAGTCAGTAGGATACAACACCAGCGAACAGACACAAATGTGTGTGGGGAGGAATTAATTGGCATAATGACTAAATTGGGGAGAAACGGGGGGGGGGGGGGGGGGGGGGGGATAATGATAATGGTCCACTCACTGTGTCAAGTGTATGTTCATGTAGGGACATCTCCTCAGACAAGGTCTGTAACTGCATGATCCAGTCTGCAGTCAATGAGGGAGAAACAAGAGTATAAATGAATAATCATAAAGAAGAAAGGTGATAGGCCTATTTGAAGACCTTTTGTGTTGTCTACATCTATGACAAGATTCTATGTTATTTCTAAGCAAGTAGAGGGATATTTGTGTGGCCTTACCTTGATGAACACAAGTCAAAAGAGGATCTTCTTCCCTGAGGCAAAAATAAATTAAAGTATTATTTTATAATATTACTATATACATGTAGCTCTTTACAGTATCACTGCCATCCATTACTCTAATCAGTGCAATCAATCAAATCTTTTATGTGAGCAATTCATTAAGTCCTTATGTCATAAAAATAATTAAAATGGTTCTTCTCTCACAATAAAAAACAAGGAAGTGACATAGTATTCACCTGCAATGAATATTAAATTGAAAGCTTTAAATATAACAATATAAATTGATATTACATACATGATAAAAAAATGTACCCTTATTCTACATCCTAAATGCCCATTATCCAACAATGAATACTTGCCTCTCTTCCTCCATAGAATGTTCTATGTGCTTTGTTAGGATGGGATAAGGACCGTCCACAGGCTCCACCACCTCTATAGACGCCATGTTCTCTTTACCAGCCTTCCAGCAGAGGCAATCACAGCATTTGGTCCAGCTCGTACTTGTATCTGGGAGAGCATGGAGGAATCTCCTACCCGAAACTGAAAAAGAAATGGTAAATATCAAATGACTATTCTAAGGTACATTTCTAATGGTCTAACGTGAGTAATTGTGTGCTAATGATATATAACATAACAAAAAAAGGACAGTAATTAAATAAGTAGTTCCTGTGGTAACTAGGCCTACCTGTAGGCGCAGCAATCCTCTGTGCCCCACCAGCAGAGGGCGCAGCCTCCCTGGTTCCCCAGGACATGTTGTTCATGTTGGTGATGGAGTAGATGATGAGCAGGAGGTAGGCACTGGGTGCGCTCAGGAAGTAGAGCACACCGTAGCCCAACAGGTGGATCTCCTGAGGGTGCATCAGGCCCGTCACAAAGCACACCACCACCAGGGAGATGGAGAAGAGACAGCTGGGACTCAAAATGGTGTCTTCCCTGATCATGGTGTCTGTCGGAACAGTAATGAAGGGTTATGAAAATAAAACCGCTGAAAACAAGAATGCGTACAAGAAATAGAGGTTATTATTATTATTCTTTAAGTATGAAGAAAATGTTTCTTCTTTCTTTTCTTAAAGCCTATTACACACACATCATACAAATCGTATGTATCGAATCTGCAATCTAATCACTACTTTTTCTTATTTCTATTTTTAGGGCTTCTGTCTAAAAATGATTTCTGTCTGTCTTCTGTCTTTATTGATAGTCTAAATGGAGATGGATTTAGGAAACAGGGAGAGAGAGTTGGGGAGAGACGTGCAATGAAGATCGTCAGGATCTGGACTCGAACCCACAATGCGCTGTCAGGCTACATTAGAGCCTAAGTGCGGGGCCTTTAATCCCTACTTACCTATTAAGATCATGGGTAGTGCCAACATGAATATAGAATAGCAGATGCTCATGACGGCAGCGACAGTGACCAGTGTGTCTGACTTGAGCTTGAAACAGAGAACCAGGTAGACGGCAGGGGGCAATACTGCCAGGACCAATGCACCGTTGAAGTCTATGTTTAACATCAATGTCAAACTTCCTGGAAGAAAATAAATAAATACAATGTGCAGTTTAGTTAAACTGTAGGTTAGGTGAGCTTCAGTTAGTTTAGTTTACATTAGGCTACATTTACACAAGTAGATTGGTTGCAGTTTTGATTAAATGGACATTGATTGGTACATACTACATGCACTATGTAGTGAAGTCAAAATTACATGAGTAGGCCTATACCCAAAAATGATACATTTGTTTTACCCTTATACTATACACACTGTCCTTTTTGGCTTTTTTCTTAAAGTAACATCATCAATTAAAGGAGTGGTTCACACCCAAAATGAATTCATCCCCATTGATTCCAGATTATGGGTGTACATTTACTATAATCACATTTTTGTCTTAGGAATGTGTCCTTTAACCAATGATTTGTCTTTACATCAAGCAGTTGTTTGGGTGTGGAAATAATTAAACCATTCTTCATCTTCATTGTTTTGCTAAACAATAAATACCTTATAATAAAATAAAAATCTAATTCAACCTGCAATCATGATGCACATGGTGGCAGGCCCCAGTATGGCTGTAACCATGCTCATCAGCTGGTAAAAGATGTAGAGTCTGGAGATGGATGGGTTTCTAGTAGAGGTCAGAAAGCCGGAGCCTAGCAGATTCACAGTGTTGGCCATGGTGGATGGGACCCATCGACGACGCTGGGATTTTATAATACATGTAGGCATTTAGCACACACTCTCATCCAAAGTGACAAAATGCAAGATCAGAGTGAACAGCATGAACTCTTAATCAACCAACAACAGGGTAAATGGACAAGTATAAAACCGTGCCAAAAAGTTAAGTCCAATAAAGTTACTAGGATAGCAGGAAGACATCAAACATAGCATCTGAATACACAGTATATATTATCTGGATAACATAACACTTGGTATAGTCTTGTAATCTTTTTGATGTTTCTTCACATCGTTAATACTGCTGTATAAAAGCAATAGAACACTCTCTTGAATAACATCATTGCATGATGTTAGTTTGCAATAGTTCGCAAACAGGTGATTGTAAACAAATAAGTCATAATAGATTATATCAATAAATGGCAACCATGGCCATTATGTTTCATAATGTTTGAGTGACATGCCTTTATTATGGGCGTACCTGATTGTAGAACTCTTTGAAGCCCTCTGGAGCGTTGGTATAGGCATCAGATGCAGAGTTGTACTCCACCCTCCATCCCTGCCGAAGTAACAAAAGACACAGCCAGCGGTCCTCACCTGAACAGGAACAGAAAAACAGGTAAGGGTGGAATGAACAAGATAGACAAGATACACATCCACTCATCCATCCATCCATCCATCCATCCATCCATCCATCCATCCATCCATCCATCCATCAATGCTTCCAGCAGCCAAGCACTGTTTGTCTTGTTGAAAATCAACCTTTTACTCAAACCCATATCTTAGCATGGTTGTTTTTTAGTGGGGGAAAATAGTTAATTTAAGTTAATTATAAGTTAATAATAAGTTAATTATCTGAAAACGTCATGATGGCATCGGCAGATAGTCTATACGATTTAGTTGCACTGGATTAAGAGTGTCTGCTAAATGCCTTAGGCAAAAGTGATAGAGAACCAATCATCAAAAAGTCTTGCAAAACGCTGAATGTGACTGAATGTGACTGGTTACCCCAGTCAACAAATAAGCATCATATTACCGGTACATATGACATCTCCCCTACCTTGGTCATTGCGTACATAGTGTATGGCCTCTGTAGACTTGGTGGTATATGTCCTCATCACATTATCGTCCATGAGCGCAGCTGCTCTGTACAGGCTGAAACAGCCTGGGCTGCAGAGCACAGAGCCCAACACATGCTCTGCTGTCTTCTGGAGCCAGTGTCCCATTGCATACTCGAACTTCTGGAACCACACCATGGGACCTAACGACCATACATGAAAGATAGATTGCTTTTTTAGCTCATTTAAAGCTTTTTTACTGATTAGGTGCTCGGTCTACCTACATTATTTATCTCTATTTCTCTGCATTTGATGTATTAATGTTGATGTATTGATGTATTACCATGCTTATTGTATTGATGTATTACCTTACTTGTTGTAAGTCGCTCTGGATTAAGAGTGTCTGCTAAATGCCTAAATAGTAGATTTCGCTGCTTGTACCTACGTATACTCTATGAGTAAGTGACAAATTACAAACGCTCTTTGATTCTTGATAACACATTATAAACCGTCTTGATTCTTTTTCTTGTGTGAATTTTCTTGCAGCTAATATGCAACATTCCTTGGAACTTCTCTAAATTAAAGTTTTCTGTATTTTTGTTATTTTTTCCCATGTACCAACCTGTCCCTGTGGGGTGGATTCGTCCGCAGGCTGCACCAACGTTTGGGTACTGTCTGAGACGATCCACAAGCACCATCACAGCAGACGGCTGGAAGTCTGTGTCTCCATCTAAAGCCAGGATGTAAGTGTTCTGTTTCTCTTTCTGGGGGCGAGACAAATTCATAGTTAGGATGTGGAGTGGACTGCTTGGGTTTTGGTTATCAATTATTTTAATTCTTTTGTAACGTTCAATGGAAATGTATATGAATCTGAAACCACTCGTAGAATTTTGTATTTAGAAAACTGTTCTTATATTCTTATGTAATGTATAGTTTGAAGTCGAACAGTCTTGCGATTATGTGAACTACACTACTACAGGACATGCACTCACACAGATTATTTGCGTTTATATTATGATAATTATTATTAACATTAGCAATAGTATTAGTAGTAAATATAGTATTGGTATTATTATTATGTACCGTACTCCTACCGGTATATTGATATAAGAACATGTTTTCTACTTATCGAACCTCCAACTGTTTCTTCAGCTCTTTCATATTACGTCCATTCATCCAGTATTTATTGGTCAGCCTCCAACCCAGATGGTAGTACATGTACATGACCTAGAAAACAATAAACCAACAGAATTGATCAAGAAATAAAATAAATGGGGGGGCACGGTGGTGCAGTGGCTAGCACTTCGCCTCACAGCTAGAAGGTCCTGGGTTCGATTCCCGCCGGGGGAAGCTGTGGGTGCTGGGGGCGTGTTCCTCCACCCGCGTCATCAGCACCCACACCCTAGGTGGGGTTGGCGATAGGGCCTTTCTGTGGTGAGTTTGCATGTTCTCCCCGTGTCTCCTTGGGCATAGGCCCTCACACAAAAACATGCAGTAGTCCTGGTTTCTATATACCTCCCCCTAGCCAGCCGGGTGCTCCCCAATGTCCCCTGGCGCGGCAGGGGGAGAGCGGAAACCAGGACTGCAGGTTAGGTAGTCACCGGGTGAGAAAAATGGGTTGCAAAAACCGTGGGATAAAAAACATTCAAAAAAGAAAAGAAAAAAAAAAACTTTTTTGTTGACAAAATGTATAGCATTTCCTATTTCACTTGTTTCTTTGTCTTATCTATCTGTAACATCCAGGATTATTTGTTTACCTCGTGCACTTAAACCACTCTTATTTTATATTTTATCCTAAGTTGGACACCTTGGCCTGCCCTGGACTTCACAAATTGCTAACAACAATGTATCAACTCTATAATTCATGAAAAGGTGGATAGATTGCATCACTCTCTAAACATTTCATCTGTATACCTGGGACCACCTCTTCTTGTGGCGTATGAGGTGTTTGTCCTTAAAATGAACCATCAGGGTGTTCCCCTGAGGCATGGTGACCTCCAGACGACCTCCGTACGGCGTCCTCAGCAGCCGCTGTCCAGGTATGGGTGGCTTGAATGTGAACAGTCTCCCACTGACCTGTGTGAAAATACTGACCATCAAATCAAGACAGTTAGCTACCGGTATATGGCTTGAGATGCCTGCATGTTTAACCCATTTAACCCGGGAAAGCATCTGTGTCAGTGTGTCACTTTGTGCCGTCCTGAGAGCTTGTACATCTGCTATTTTTGAACAATTTAGAAAAATCTTGAAAGTGCAAGAAGGTAGGAATTATACTGTAGTTTATCAGACAGAGGACAGAGGACTCTCCCACCAAGATTCCCGAGGCTGACCAAACAATGAAACGTCAATTTTATAATCCAAACATCAAATAGAAGTCAAACAATCTTTTTTTATAAATGATTGAGTAAAATGTGAATACATTTTACCTGTAAACCTCTTTGATGACCTCCACAAGGACCTCTGCATACTCATTGACATGGCGGCCTTGACTTCCTGGCACGTCTTTGAAAGCATCGTCAAAGTAGACGTGGCATTCAAAGCTCACATCGCCAGTATTTAAAGCCATCTTTGGTCTGTACCGGTCCAACCTGTAGTGGCAGAGATAAAAACAAACAAAATAACTGACATACCGTACTAGATGATGCTCATGACAAATGTTATATCAGTTCATGTGAAATGGCAGCAAGCTGGATAGGCTTAGACTAACTTGGTTTCCAGTTAGAAAACACACCTCCAAATATGGGGTTCAATTTCGTTCTACTGCTATGCCATTGTAGCCCCCATAGTTACAGTAGTACAGCCATGAACCAGCGCACAACAGCTCTGCCAATCAGGCTCAGCCCTATAGGCATGATGGGTTGTGTGTTGGTCTGGTGAGTAGGAGCCCCGGGTTCAATCCCCACTTCCGTGAATCACTACACCATCAAAATGTGGAAAGCCCTTCCAACAGACACCAACAAGTCCTTTAAAACTGCCATGGCAAATGTCTGCAATTAGTAACTGGTCCTAGTAAAGTCCTCTAAGCTCAACATCTGATTTTTGTGTTATCCTTTTAACAATCAGTGTACAATTATACCTCTGTAATATTTACAAAATGTTAATAAAGTATTCAGTTGACAAAAGAAAGGTTCAAACACAAGTCACTTATGAGGTGGATATCCGCTTTATTTTACACACATTTTTAGCATTTGAAAATTGTCTGTCTCATGAGACTATTGTTTCATCAAATTTGTGTAATAACATAACTCACCGGAATAGTGATATTATAATCTTCATCATTTCATCAGAAGTCTCGTGCCACATGGTTGCACACACGAACACGGTCACTGATTCTGTGAAACTAGAACAAGAAACACATACAAGAGACACGTACATTCAGACGTCTTCACGGGTCTATCCGAACCCATACATTTTTATTGGTAATTGTAATTATTAGGTTTGTTGGGTCTATATAAACGTTTGTCTATATGATCGTTCGTACACAGTATCCACTCTCCCTCAACACACACACACACGCACACACACACAGACTTACAACTTGCGTGTGCCAGTCTTCTTTATCTCAAAGCGTGTGTTGAGCAGCATGGACTGCTCCAGAAAGGCTCCCTCATACATTCTCCTGACAAACAGATGCTCGGTCCTCTGGATGCGCTGCAGCTTCAGAGTGCTGATGTAGATGGTGGACAGCAGGAGACCTAGCCACCAAGCCAATGCTGAACCTACACAACAGTACAATAGAGGTGCTTCAAAACATGATACCATCTAGAATAAATCTAAAGTGATGCACATTTCAGAGAGACAGAAAACGTAATCTGCTTCAAAGTGAGTAGAACAATTAAGAAACAGCACGTTTTGTACTTGTATGTTCATAACGGCACCTGTCCTTAAACCCACTGATGCCCTACAACTGGTGTCATCGATCTGACAAATCAGTGGTTCCAAAATATTTTATCTGGAGACCCAAAAAAGATCTCCTCAAAAAAGGCAATTAGAGCCAAGTAAAGCTGACTCAGTTGTATTTGTGAACATGAAACTTGTATATGATTTCATAAAAATAACACATTCATCTATTCGTATTCTTGAAGAACTGGATAGCTCTTTTCGGCTCCTTCCCAAAAGATGGCATCTACCCACAGATATTCATGTTGCTTTTCTTTTGTCTTCAACCTGTCCTTATCTCTTTCTTCTCCTATCATCAGAGCTGGCAGTGGTAATGAATTGGAGCTTGTGTTCTCCGCTATCCCTCTGACCTCTCTATACACTCCCCCTCGTGTCTCAGATCACCACATTATAACCTTATCCATCTCTCCCGCTCCACGCTCCCACCCAAACCCAACCTCAAACTGTCACATCTCCATGGAACCTGAGTTCTCTAAACCCCTCCTATCTCTCTCTTCTTCTATCCTCTCCTCTCCGTCCCTCTCCTGATTCCTTCCCCTCCCTCTCGACTGACTCTACCACGTCCTCATCTCCTTTCACTATCACTGCCCCCCCTCTCCTGCAAGCCAGCACAGCAGTATATGTCAGCTCCTTGGTTATCTGAAACCCTCAGAGCTGTGCAAACAGGTCCCAGGTGAACTCTTCCAACTTTCATCCATTCCTTTGTTCACTCTGTAGCAGTCTTAAGGCCTGTCCATAGTATCTCCGAAATGTTCCGATGTGCAAATTTACGAACTATAATTCGGTCTAATGCTTTTCAGAAGTCGCAAGGTACATCATTTTATGGTCGAAAAGGACCTTTTGACCAAAATCTTCGGTTTTGGTGAAAAAGTATAGACAGGGCTCTAATGCCTCTCCCCCTTCCTTAAACCCACTCTACCTGCTCCCAACCGTCTCTACTGAAGCTTTCGTCATCGACTTTGATATGAAGTTTGACGACATCGGAATATATTTCTCCCAGTTTTCCAATCATCAATCATTGAAACAGACTCACTTAAGACGACATCAGAATATCTTTCTCCCAGTTTTCCAATCATCAATCATTGAACAGACTCACTTAATGCTGACCCCCACATGTAAGCCTGTCTTACTTGTCTCCTCATTCTCCACATGAGCCATCCACCTGACAAACCAGTGGTTCCCTAAATTTCCCCCTTGGGATAATAAAGGTATCTATCGTTCCCGAACTTTTTAGCTTGAGACCCAAAAGAGATCTCCCCGGGACCCAAACTAGTGAAAATAGCAGATCTACAAACCATAAAAGGCAATTAGATTCGAGTCAAGTTGGCTTAGTTGTATTTGTGAACAGGAAACTTATGCTATGATTTCATAACAATGACAAATTCTTGACAAATATTACTCTCATACCTCCCAACAGAAGCATCTCAGTCATCTGGGTTAGGTCTCGACTACACAAAGTGTGCGCCGTGTCCAAAACCAACAGCTGGAACCATGGAAGATCTTGGCCCCAAACACGAACAGTGTCATTGCAGTAATTTGTGAAGGTGAAGTTATGGGCCAACTTGTTGTCGGTTATGTGGTTCTGAAAGGAAATCATCACCGCAGAAACAAAGATGACCAGAACGGCCAGGGAGGCGAGGTACATGGGCAGGAGGAAGCTCCGCCGCACGGCATGCATCTTGCAGGCCATCAAGGCAAACCAGTGACACAGGGCCGAAGAGACGAGCTGGACGCCGGTGAGGGTCAGCGCAACTTTCTTTACGTCGTCAGGGACGGTGGCGAGCGAGGTCCAGTCTCTGCCGGACAGAGGGACAAACGCTCCGAGCACGGCGGCCGTCACCAGGATCCTCATGAGGCTGGACATGATGTGTTGAATGTTCTGGGAGTGTTTTAAATCTTCAGAAAGACGGTAGAAGAAGCCCGGTCCACCGGCGCCCTCTGCGGTACCAGTGCTGCTCCTGCTCCTGCTCCTGCTGAACAAGCTGACGTAGTTCTCCCACCAGTTGAGTGAAACCAAGAAGGTCGCGACGACGGCCATGCCTGACCACAGAACCATCTCTCCACTTCTCTCCTCCAGCAGCTGTGAGAGGAGAAAGAGAACGTGTCCCAGTAGGATGAGAAGGAACGCCAAGATGGGTGGTAAGAGGAACCAGTTCCTCTCCCTGGCAGAGCACCGGGCTACCACCTGGAAGACAGCGGAGAGGAGGGCAATGCTATTAAGAAGCATCACGTTAGTGATGATGTCCAGCGACGGCATCACCACGATGAGGAGGACAGCAGAACCCAGTGCCACCAGGACGTCTATGAAGAGAACCTGCAGAAATCAGAAGAACACAGAGAAGATCATGAATCAGAGGAATATTACGATATAGAAGGAGAAGACCCGGCCGGTTGTACTATAGGTGAAGAAGGTGGACAAGAATGCGTGTTATAGAAACACATTTCCAGAATAAAATGTGGGGTCTGTGCAGTAATTACTGCCAATAGCTGCCAAGTTTGGGCTTTGGGTTTACTAGGCGGCTAAACATGTCACTCATTTGTTGGTAAAGTGTTGTTGGGGTTCACATATATGTTTGCTATGGTTATAGACAGGGACCACAATAAACCGTATTCACTTCAATTCAAATGCATATGAAATATGGGTAAGATTGTATGCACTCAGTGTCACAGTGACCCCTAGGCTGAAAACCAAATATGGAGGACAGTAATACTTTGCCAGTCTTTGTAATTGTATAAAATCTTACATTAAAACGTTTCTATGAGTGTACTCAGTACAGTAATTCAGAGAATGACTTGACATCAAAGAAATAACTCCTGCACACGGTCTTCTTTACCTGCGATTAAACGCAACAAAACGGCTTGTAGGCCTACAGTATATTAGTTCTAATCACAGGTATGGTCGTCAGGTTTTGAACTATAGGACAGCAAAAGATACTGTACTATTTAACACTGTAGACATTTCACCCCACAAACGCTATGCTGACACCTGTGATATTTGCAACTCCAAGAAGAGGGCAGAACAGAAATGCCCCCCCCCCCCCCTCCCTCTTCTCCCCTCATCAAATACCTGTATGTGTGTCTCAAAGAATAGCCTATCTACTTTGGTTGCACCATGTAATTAGAATCCTTTATTACATCCCATGTGCCTACTCATACTTGCAGTTTCACACACAACCCCAAAACCTTGTCATCACATGACCCAGACAGTGAGACAGATGGAGAGAGGCAGACAATGACCGTGGAAGAGAGTGACGGGAGAGACAAAGTGCGAGTGGTAATCATATGCCATGCTACTCTTTCATCGCTGAAATTTAACTGCGTACATCGTTATTATTACAAGTAGGGCATCGTTCTACTGTGCACACCTTTTGTATATATACCTGTTAAGCAATTCAAGCACTCGTATTGATATCAAATGTTTCTTACAAAGAGAGCGGTTGCTCTGGCTGGTATTTTGGAGGTTTTGAAGCAGGCCTTCCAGAGGCTCTTGAGCAGCAGAAGGATGCTGGGAGTGACCAGGGTACCGCCCACACACAGCAGGGTCAAGGGTTTGTGCTCCGCTGGCACCGTGTGCATGGTATCACTTGACAAGGTGATGAGCAGCAGGAGGGAGGTCTGAAAACACATAGCCATTATAGTTCACCCCATGAAGCCTTGGATTTTGTTTTTGTCGCATTCCTGAGACAATAATTTGATGACCGGTGGATTCAGGAGTCTACTGAGTCTCCTACTGACCGATGAAATGATTGGCTGAGGAATATGACAAAAACTAAAAATATCTTCGTGAATTCAAGGCTTCATGGGGTATATAATTTACAGAAAATAAATGTATTTTGGGTGAACTACTCCTTTAGGTCCAAGGGTACCAATATCACAATAGTTAGAGCCATAGAGTATAGAGCACATATTATCATAATATTACACAAAACATTAACTAACATAATTGTATAATTTATATTGTAGGCCTATATTCTCTGACTATGGATCCTGTACCTTGCTGCATATGGCCAATCCAAACACCAGCAGTGTCACCACACACAGAGTGACAAATTTAAGCAACTTGATCACTTTCCAAGGCGTCTGTTCATCATGGACCACTGGCACCTGACGGCAAGTGTCCCACGGTCTACTAATGAACAGAGGATTAACAAATAACTGTTAAACACAAAAAGATAGATAGATACCTTTATTATCCCAAGGGGGGAAATCAGTCGCCCGGGAGCAGCACAGCAGTTTAAGGTTATTTACAAAGTTACAGAGAAGTATGAAAAGAAAGAAAAACTACAGTGTACAGTAAAAGAGCAAGGTACACACAAAAAAAGAAAACGAAGAATATAGTGTCAAAACAGTCAATAACGCTCATAAGTGTAACAGCCATACTTAGAAAAGCAAATAGCAATACTTAAGCACAACTTATCGATACAGTGCCAAACAAAAGGTTTTTTAAAAAAAGTTTAAAAGTTTTTTTGGTCAATTAAAGCCCTACTTCATCATACAAAAGTGTCGCACTAAAGTAGTGAAAATAGCAGATCTACAAGCATACAACGCCTCGCGATGCAAGGCGTTGTGTGCAGATCGGCTATTTTCACTATTTCAAAAATAACCAAAAAGGAAGGTTTTGGACATACAAGGTTTACACCTGACAACAACAATGTGTGTGTGTGTGTGTGTGTGTGTGTGTGTGTGTGTGTGTGTGTGTGTGTGTGTGTGTGTGTGTGTGTGTGTGTGTGTACAGTATGTGTGTGTGTGTGTGTGTGTGTGTGTGTGTGTGTGTGTGTGTGTGTGTGTGTGTGTGTGTGTGTGTGTGTGTGTGTGTGTGTGTGTGTGTGTGTGTGTGTTGCTATTGTTTGCCTCACACAAAAGCAATGTTGACATTATTGCAATGACATCATATACAGTACATTGTACGAGTACATACTATATAGTGTGTGTGCGTGCGTGCGTGCGTGAGTGCGTGCGTGCGTGTGCATGTAAATAATCAAAAGGAGCACTTACTTCACTATGTGCTTCTCTTCAGACATGTGCTTGAAGCAGTGCTTCTCTTCAGACATGCCAGCTATTGCTGATGGATGTGTTCTGAGCAACAGATGAGTTATAAATATGTAAAATTGATTTGCTGAATGCCTCTCTTTTGTTACTACTCTATATCATCCTATTCTTTCGTTCTAAAGTCAGCAGCCAGTCCTAAAATACCCATCAATTAACGCAACGTTTAAACATTTCCTCAACTTTATATGCACGCACATACCGGTATACACAAATGGTGCATTTATCTAGCGCCTTTATCCAAGGCGCTTTACAGAGATTGTTCATTACATTCACCCATACCGGTACATTCAGGGACGTGCTGGCCATTGGGAAAAGCGGGACAACTCCCGAACGGCCGGTTCATTCCCGGCCGGTCCAGGCCGGCCATTAGGAAAGAAATAAAAAATAAAATGTCTGTCTTTGTTCCATTTTGGGGGCTACAAAGTAACAAAGTAAATCGTCACTGTCGGGCAGAAACCTCGTATCTCCAAGTTTCAAATTTATAATTTTTTTCCATTGCACAAAAGTAGTGAAAACAGCAGATCTACAAGCACACAACGCCTCGCACCGCGAGGCGTTGTGTGCTTGTAGATCGGCTGTTTTCACTAGTTTAAATCATTTTTTAAACGATAAATACAAAACAAACGGTTTTGGACATATAAGGTTTCCACCCAACAACGACGAAATATACATTAAAAAAAATGAGGGCCTCTCCAACTCTTTTTCCTGGGCTGAATCAGGGGCCCAGCACGTCCCTGGGTACATTCATACACCGATGGTGGAGGAAACCATGCAAGGTACCAACCTGCTCACCGGGAGCAACTAGGGGTTCAGAGTCTTGCTCAAGGACTCTTCAACACTAACTCTTGGGGAGCCCGGGATCAAACTGTGAACCCTTTGGGAACCCTCTGTATTCTAAGACAGCAACTCTACCCCTTGGCCACTGCCACCACACACACACGCACGCACGCACGCACGCACGCACGCACGCACGCACGCACACACACACACACACACACACACACACACACACACACACACACATTGGATAAAACACCTATACCCTGTTTAATGCACTTGCTTCTGGTTTCCAGGATGTGACACAATTTTGCCCAAACTTTAAAGGGAAGTGATACTTTTTGGTTAAAACAAAAACAATTTTGTTGAAAGGTTGAAGCATTAAATTCTGATTTTTGTTCAGTCACAGGGGTCTCTCCATCTCTCTGTCTCTTTAATAATCAGAAAGCCCATTTGCAGGTATAGGTGACAAGTAACATTTCAACCAATCTAGACAGAGTACCTATTTATCAGCTTCATAGTGTTCCAGTTCTAATTGTGTCTGCTCGTTAATCTGTGTCATCACTTCCAATTGTACCTGGAGGTCAATCTGTATCCTGACTGAGTTCTCTATCCTGATTGGAGAAAAATAATTGTATCCATTTCCCGACCAACACTCTATAGCAATGAGTAGTACAGAATATATAGCTATTTAACACTTACAGGTGTAACCAAAGAAAATCATTTACCCTACCTTTAAATGAACAGGTGTAAATTCATGAACAATTTCCAAATGGTCCATCATTGCAACAAAGTAAAGGTTAATAATAAGGCTGGGACTTTAACTGATTAATTGCGATTAATTAATTACAGAAAATTAACACGATTAAAAAAGTTAGCGCATTTTAATCGCACTTAGTTTTTGCACCACAGAACCTTCAGTTTCGGGCATACCAATCATAGCGATGCACCAACCAAGAAGAGACAACAAACGCAAAGGAAGGAGTAGCCAATCAGAGCGCTTTGCTTGGCACAGTGGATGCGAAATTTAGATTTAAAAAACTCACTTGTTGATTCACTCGTACAAAAACATGTGTTTTACTTGAAAAAAAATGCTTCTCAGGTCAAATATCGATGTGCGATTAAAATGCGATTAATTGCGATTAATTAATCACAGAGCCTGTAATTAATTAGATTAAAAATGTTAATCGCATCCCAGCCCTAGTTAATAAATAAGCTGTTCAGTACTATCACACGCATTGGGCATCAATCACATACTCTTACCTTTTTTTCTTGATAGAAGAGCTGTGAAAAACATGCAGTGTCCCTAGATGTGTGCTTGGCACAGGTGTACCACTAAATTGGAAGTGGGGCCCAGTTCTATTCAGCATTTGCATAGGTGACTCCCCCTGTCAGCACCACAAAAGGCATGCAGACTTTAGCCAAAGAAGGAGTCATTGTGTGAAGTTTTTCAATCTCTTGAGATTAAGATCATTCTTTTACTGTATGTGGTGTCAAATTTACAGTGTGGAGACGTTTCTCATCAGGAAGTTGCTGTAATAATGACTCTATTATGTCACATTGACATAGTATTTTCTACTGTAAAAGCACTTGTATCTGACATAAATGGTATGCCATATAGAGGTGACCCAAATGCATTTGGGTCACCATCCGGAATCAATGGGGGTACATTTACTATAATCACATTTTTATCTTAGTAATGCGACAAATACAAAAAGATATTATTGAACTCATGGCGCTCTCCATGGCGCGAGTAATCAATTGGAGAAAAGAAAGTCATTTGGGGTGAACTACTCATTTAAAGTAGATTTTCATGCAAACACTTTCATACTTTTACTAAAGTATATTTTGAATTCTGGACTTTTCTTTACAGAGTATGTTATCGATACTTTTAAGTGAAACGTTTGAGTAGCCTACTTTTTCCACTGTCCATTACCTTTCTGTAATAAATAAAATGGTAAATGGTGCATTTAAATAGCATCTTTATCCAAGGTGCTTTAGATTGTGCATTAAATTCACACATTTTCACACATCGATGGCGGAGGAAATCATGCATGCAAGGCACCAACCTGCTCATCTGGAGGAATTAAAGTGTTCTAAAGAGACTTCTGTTTTCTCACATCAAGTCAAATGTCTCCTGAATGGGTAACATCATGACTCTCATGACTGTCCATGTTTTCTGTTAACATAACTGAAACTTATTGTTAGAGCATGGAGGACAAAACAGCAAAGTGAATACAAACACGACTCTGAGACATAAAAGCGACTCGGAGACACTTGTGCCATGTAAGGGGATTGGGGATCTCAATTTATTACCAGATAGGCAGGAGTCTCCTGAATGTTGACCCCATCTCCTGCCATGCTCCTGAATTGTCATTTCTCCTGAATTTCTCCTGGATTGGAGGATTTCCGTGGCTTTGCATGGCAACACGTGTCATTTCTCCTGGATTTGGATGCAAACTCCCAAAAAATCACCAGAACACAGGAAATTACATCTAGGCCTACTATGTTCAAAATTCTCTGGGGGAGGACCACCCGCTTAAAGGTTGAGGGCAGTGCATGTAATCATAGTGAGATATTCACTTACAGTAGTGAATATTAGTAGGCTACAGATGGGTCTTACATTGCTTCAGTTATCAAATCAAATTCTGTACACCTACTTTTTGCATTTTAATTGCTGAAATTGTACCTATCATTTTCCAATGGGAGTAGCAAGCCTAACAAAATTATCAAAATCTGAGTTAATAATTCATCACCATCATATTCTTCATCAGTTGTTGTCCACTGGTTGCTGGTGGTGAGGATCATAGTCCTGTCACTCTTTGATCCTGCCTCTGTAGAAACACACATCTGAGGCCAGAGCTGGTGAGCCACATAAGAACGCATTGCTCATTGAATGTACTCCAACAATCTGGTTACCGTAGTCAACTGCTGTACCAGAGTCCCCCTGTGGTTAGTGACCCAGAGAGATGTGGGAGTCTGTTGGAGGCAATTATTATATTCATTGTTTATTATTCCAATTTAACAAACTCCTCACAGCACACTGCATATCCACAGTCGCCTCTGGAAGAGTTTGAAAGACGAAAGAATTCTGTGCGGTTTTGGTCATGGCCCACACACGACTGTTAGGGTCGGGGTTGTTCTGGGTCCATGGTGCAATCATCATGTCGCCACACTGCAGTCGAGCTGGCCTTGGTCTGTGTACTTTTGGAGCAGATGTGACTTATAAGGATTGGAATCATTTTGGAAGGAAATATTACATTCTGTATTATTTGCCTGATTTTTCAACAACAACATTGCCTGAAGTGAAATCTGAACACAGCTCACCTTTGAAATGCTCACGAGGATAGGATGCAGTCGGGTCTGAGTTGGCCCAAACCCTCCAACTCGAATCAGTGCACCCACGGCAGGCCTGGTACAAGGATATGGTGGCAGGAGGATGAAGGGGAGAGCTACGTACATCTGTAGTAAGCCTCAGAAGCAAGATGTCAGGGGACGACCCTGGCCATCAACATAAATAAACTGTTGATTCACAGGGATATCTCGACTCCGTGGTTGCATGGGCCATGCACACCAAGTGTCAAAGTGATCGGCCTGAGTGAGAGGATATGAATGTCAGTGAGAGAATGTCATCGTCTGGATTACAAATTACTTGTCAATATACATTTGGGGTTGAGAAACTTATTTTAGACTTGTCTTTCAACAGCCGCAGCGCTACATACTGTAAACATTTTAAAACACAGATTGCAAGCCACAATTCTAAGATGATTCGGAGCAGTCCTTTTGGGCTTGAGGCTTAACGGGCCGGATCTAGCCATAGGCAAGGGGGGGCAATGCCCCCCTAAATGCCCTGTCTGCCCCACCTAACATGATGGCATGCAAAAATCTAAAATTTCAAAAATATTAAACTATTTGAAATGTTATGCTGCAACTAGGTAGATGGATAGATACACTGATAAGACATGTTGTTTGTATTGTGTGTTATAGGTATAAGTGTGCCAAAATGCTTAGTTTTCTATGCATTTCGGTTGTTTTAGGCGGTTTGTCCCCCCATTTTTTTCCGCTTCGTGGCATGGGCTGGAGGTGACACCCCTGGCTATTATTTCTTCCTGCCCCACCTAGTGCTAAAGGCTAGATCCGGCCCTGCTTAACAAAAGATCTGAACTGAATCCGTTCATCGCATAACTTGTCATTTAGGTCAGATGAATATACAGATGCTATGCCAGAACTTTAGCCTTCTCAATTACTGAGGCATATGGGGTCTCCGTTTCACACAGAAAAGCGCACACTGAACAAACTGCACAGGCACCTCTTTTCTAAGCTTTCTTTTATCTGCTCCACTTGCTGTACTCCATTTTGCGAAGCTGACTTGTCCAGAGATGATATTTATGGTCTTGTCGCTTAATCATATGTTTACTTCTTTGACCTCACCTGTGATCTGTCTCCCCAACATAATGATTCTTTATTATTCTTTATCTTTATAAATAGAGCAGACCCTGTTTTTTGCAAGAGACAGGCCCCTATAAATTGGTGCAAAGAGTTGTTTATGTTTGTGTAAGTAATTAGTGTGGTTGCGCTTGCGCTTTCCAGACTTAATTTTGCCGCGCTACTCCTCACACAGTTTTGGTGGCGCGCACTTGGGCCATATGTCAAATCGACCGGCTTCATCGGGACTCGTCTGCTTGCATATAGGTTACATAGTTTAATTTATATTCATTCATTATAAATGCGAGCCCACACTGTTTCATCATAGGAACAGTATTTCAATTTTTTTTCTTTTAACTCATACTACCCTCCTAATACCTGAGCTAGCCGCGTTTTTTCGTTAAAATGTTTCATTTATTTTTAATAATTCTTTGGTAAAATGGAAACATTTTATACAAATGAAATAAAAAAGAAAATGAAAAACGTTGGGTGTTTTTAATGAATCTATCATTGTTAAAATGGAGTTTGAACCGTGTGTATGGGGAGAGGCCCTGGACCTGGAGGGCCTGATAACATTTACATAAAATATCGAAATACTGAATTCATAAAAGCCTGATTAGACGATAAAATGACCAAAAGTTTTTTTTTTTTTTTAAATCCTTTTAAAGTTCTGTTCAGATTCACTACACCTTCGTTCTGTTCGGGTCATTTTGACCCGGGGGATATTTGGTTTTAAAAAAAACAACACTAATATAAATTTTAACTTAACAAATCATCATGATACATTGACTTTGACTCAATACCAAACAATTCATATGATATATATGGTAAATGTTTGCATTTCTGCTTTGCTATATCACATTAAACACTGAACGAGCTAGGCGTTTTTACTGATTTAGCTGGAATTCATGTAAAAAAACTACTTTATTTAATACTGGGCAATATTGCTCATGCTTATAGGAAAAAATGAAAATCAGACAGGGGGCTTCGGAAGGGGGTGTTAGAAGGGGGGGGGGGGCTGTGTGTCTGTGTTTTGGCACAATACTGTGTATTTCTGTGCATAATTATGTGCTTCCGGGTCAAAATGACCCGAACAGCACTTAAGGTTCAAAAAATATGAGGGGGGTGTAGCATGGGTGCAGTGCAAAAATATTTTTTTACACGTTCATCTCAGAAGAATCTTTAAGGCCAGTGAGTTTCAGGTGGAAAAAATGTAAACTTCTACCTTTTTTTTCCAAATGAAAATGTAAAACGGGTCAAAATGACCCGAACAGAACTTAAGGGTTAGGTAAACACAATGTCATATGTCAAATGCATAGAGACAGTATAGTGCCACAGTAATCTAGGAACATGTAAACCAAGAACCTAACAATTATCAATTACAATAAACACTGCCAGAGTGGCAGCCAATCAGAAGTGCATTGCTTTGTGCTGAATTGCATGAATTCACTCGGCATCCTCACAATCAAGTTTACATTTTTGATGGAAATTGAAACTTTAAAGGGCTTCACCCAAGGAACAGAGCAACACACCAGTCTATTGTTTTGTAACAAAAAAAGTAAAAGTCGTGTCAGACTACCAGGAGATTTCATACAAAGGTGTCTCTCCACGCATTGTAATCCCATTGTTCTCTTCAGATGACACTGGCAGGGGTGTCGCACCAAATTCTGGGCCCTGGGTACAAGGATTCACTGTGTTATGTGGTGCTCAAAGCTTTTCATGTCAAAAACCCCAGGCGTGGCAGAGGGAGAGCAGAGCCCAGGATTACATAAGAAATTGGCACTGGGTGAAAATGGGTTAGTAACCCACATCCTACTTAAAGCAGATTTTTTTCTGGGTATTTTCCTCCTGTATAGAAAGTCGATGGGAGCCCAACTTGATTTGGCCGCTGTGGGTATTTGCCATGAGCAGATCAGGGTAGATTTTTTATCCTGGCTAGTAGACCTAATTTCCTGACAGAATCAGTTGAAAAACTAAATAATGCAATTTTGTCCAACCTCTGCCTTATATTTATCGGACTATAAAGGACAATGTTTTTTTTACAACAAAGGGTTCATATTTTAGATTAGAGAAAAGAAAGATGAGTATTAAAATGTTTTCATTTACTGCTTTCTATCATTTTAATGTCTAAATATGCAATTTCTTTACTATTTCACACATAAGTCACATCTGCCCATGAAACATTGCGGTGCATCAATTGGTAATGGGCTTACAGAATTCTGTCTAAAAAGACATATTTAGCCACCCACCTAATCAAAATCATTAAAATCACTAAAACGATAGAAAGCTGTAAATGAAAAAAAAAATCTAACACTCATCTTTTCTTTAATCTACAATCGAACCACTGTTGTAAAAAAAAAAGGTAGTCCTTTAACATCATCACATCCACAGTGATGCCAATAGGGAGTAAATTGTGCCTGTGTTACTTAATCCCTCCATGACAAATCAAAACACAACACAAAGAAAACTGGTTTCTCTGCGGTATGGATGACAAAACAATATATTTGGGAATGATAGTTAACTTTCTTATCTTTTCTTGATGGCCCCAACAGGTGTATTCTTTCAGCTACTGGCAACCACTGTTGCTTCCTTGCTTCCCCAGATACATTTAGCCTGATCCCTTCTCCCTCAAGTGTGCACTGGGACAGTGGCTCCCAGGTGGTTTTCCAAACTATTTTGGGGGGGTCCCCAGATGATTAAATTAATGTGCAACATTGTCCTTTAACATCATCACACCCACAGTGATGCCAATAGGGAGTAAATTGTGCCTGTTACTTAATCCCTCCATGACAAATCAAAACACAAGACAAAGAAAACTGGTTTCTCTGCGGTATGGATGACAAAACAATATATTTGGGAATGATAGTTAACTTTCTTATCTTTTCTTGATGGCCCCAACAGGTGTATTCTTTCAGCTACTGGCAACCACTGTTGCTTCCTTGCTTCCCCACCAGCTGACCCAGATACATTTAGCCTGATCCCTTCTCCCTCAAGTGTGCACTGGGACAGTGGCTCCCAGGTGGTTTTCCAAACTATTTTGGGGGGGTCCCCAGATGATTAAATTAATGTGCAACATTGTTTTCTCACTCAACAGTAAATAAACAAAATTCATTAGAAGTGTATACAGGCTATCTGCACTGTCACATTTGTAAACTTAAACTTTTAAAACCCTTTTAGTTAATACCAAATTGGCCAAATTGTCAAATATTACGAAAAAGAGGCCTATTTTCACAACATTTATCTGTGGAACTCAGTTAAACTAAATGCAATCTGGGAACCCATCGACAATGTCATAGCGACAGTATATACGCTGAACTTTATCTAAAAATGAATAAAATATTTCCACAACCATTAACCAACCGTCTTAGCTCAACTCCTTTTGCCTACAGAGGTGATGAATGATACAAATTTGTTCTCCCTGTGATGTCATGTAGTGTTATGAATACCACAGAAATGAGCCAATTTCACAGAAGGCTAAGTATTGTGAAATGCTCCTTTAACCACTTTAAGCCTCACTTCAAAAATATTGAAAATAAATAGCCAATCTACAAACTCACGTGTCACATTGTGAGCTTGTAGACCTAAAATTTTCGCTATTTCTTAAAACCTCCCTAACAAGGCAAAACGTAACTTGAATACACAATTTGACAGAAAATTTCTATCTGGTATATTGGATTGGTGGGGTTTGCCACAAAAACACCAAATAAGTGCTGGAAGATTAGCATAAATCAATTTATTATGCTTTTCCTTTTTTTGTTGACGACCAATGCATCACTATTAAATTGAGTAAACATACTCCGGTATTGCAAATGTAAAAAAAAAAAAAAAAAAAAAAAGGCTGGAATGATTCAAATGAAATAAAACAGAAGACCATTTTGAAGTGTAAATTTAAGTCATTCCGCTAATATGCACATTTAAAATAGGAATTTCCAGATTAACTGGATTACAAGATTCTGTTTGGTGTTGATGCACTGATGGTGGCTGGTGGGGATAAAGGCTCATTCCCACCGGCAGCGATAACGATGACGATAGCCATAAAATATCACAGCGATAATTATGCCTTCACATTTATGTCCGATAAAGTTATCGGACATCAATGTGAAGAGGCGTCAATTAACAACAGCCGCTCGCTCAGTGCGCATCGCGAGCTGTTTGTCAGAGACCCAGTTCCATATCACTGTGATCTTAACCACATCGTTGTTGATCCTAACGATGTAGTTGTCGGCTATCGTTGTCTGTATCGGTGTTGGGTGGATGCTGCCGATCCACTTCAATTGAAAACCCACTTTTTTAAATCGTTATCGTCATCGTTATCGCTGCCGGTGGAAATGAGCCTTAAGGCTCAACTAGGCCATATCCCTTCATAGCTGATGTTTCTAACACATTAGCCTAGTAAACGACCAACTTCCGTTCTCCAAACAAATGAAATGGTTTCCGGAAGAGGGCGGGTACGAGGCTACGTACACATATCACATGGGTCTACAATTACACCATGTGGTCTTTTCTGAAGACACTCACTTCCCTGCCAGCCTTGTTGTAACATACATTTGAGTTGATTACGTTACCTGACCATTTACACAAATTTAGGCCTGATCATATTCTTTCAACCACGCGTGGGCTGAGACTGTTATACAATTAGTCAACCAATGGGGTCAGGATGTACAACTAATGTGATATTGTTGCAGGGTTGCAGACAATTAACAGTATTCATATAACAATATAGTGTTATAATTATTGGACCTTGACTTCACGGTCGGCACAAACATGGGATATGAAACAACTACAGTATGTACAGCTTCAAACAGCCAACATGTGAAGCTGAACCTTATTTATCTAAAAGAAATGAGTGCCCTCTGGTGGACTGGTGTGAAAAGGTGGTAAAAGCAACAGCAGCATATAGACCTTTGACTCCACTTTCTATGTAAGCCTTCCTCCACTTAAAGTTGATGACAATATGCCACACAATGTCTCTCGACCAGGACATTTTGGTCTCTCGTTACTGTCAACAATGTCTGAAACTGAAGCCATCAATAAATCAACACATTTACAATACAATGTCATATTACATTTTCACTGGAATGTCTATAAATACAACCGTACAATTCTGAGGTCACAAGACTACCAAACATTTCTGACGTCACTGACTGATATGCTCTGTCTTGATTGTGAAGCCATCCTACAGAGAGCAGACAAGCAAGCTTCAGCAACATGTTATGTTTTCGTTCTCTCCCCTCTTTCTCCATCTCTCCTTCCGTCACGTCAACATTTGAGTTGTGAGTGACACGGTTGGTGCCGTCATGAAAACCAGGGTAAGAATTTGTTTGGCAGGAAAAATGCAGTGAAAGTGGCTAATGTCTATTGAGATGAACAACGGTAGACACTATGCCCCCCCCCCTCCCCCCGCAAAGAAAAGGCTGTCAATTTAGTTTTTAACATTGTTGTCAGTTACCCTCTCAGCATCAATCTTTGAATTCACCCACAATGCTCTTCTCATTCAACAGGTACAAATAAAACAAATGGTGAGCAGGAGTGCATAAAAGAGAACAGAATGGAAATAATTTACCCGCTACGAATAGACAGGAGCTGTGCGTCAGAAAGGATTGAATTGATAAAAGAAAAAGTATGCCCTCAAGGGCTATTTATAACATTTCTACATTCAATCCAATTTTTCCTCCCTTTTAACTTCCATTCCGTCTCCGTATGTAGGTCGATCTGTGTTAAGTATGTCGCGTTCTTTCTCTATCCATCTGTAATTATCTCTTTCTCTCCAACCATCTGTCGCTCATTCTCTCACCCCCATGTCTCCCCTCTCTCCTCCTGCCCCTCCCTAGCAGCATCAGTTCCTCTTTTTTTCTTTCTCTGCCGTCTCACTCGTACTCGGCGATCAGCACCATCATGCCCACGCCGAACAGCAGGGCCAGAATCTCCATCAGCGACTGGCCAAAGCTGGGGCGGCCCGACAGCAGCTCCGGAAGCACGGTCACCGTGGCGATGTAGACGAAGCCGCCGGCCGTGAAGGGCAGGATCCAGGCGGTGGCGGCGGCGCCCACGCCCTCGGCGAATAGCGAGCAAGCCGTGCCGGCCAGAGCGCCCAACGCGGTCAGCAGCTGCAGACACATGGCCTGATGGGTAATGATCAGAAGAGACAAACAGTCAGTCGATCACACCATGATGAAATTAAACTTGACTTTAAACTTTTTTAGGTTTCAAGATACCGATGAAGGCTAAAAGATTTTTTTTTTTTTTACTATTGCTTGTGCAACAATATATTATTGAAAAGGCTATGGTTTGTTCGAGCAGACTACTCTTTATTAGTATGTTTTTTTAGTCTGCAGCCGGTACATCTGACTTTTGGAGTTGTGCAGACTATTCTTTTTAACCAATTAGTACTGTAATTCTAAGATATTCTTTTTAACCAATTAGTACTGTAATTCTAAGATAGTAGTCCAATATTCATGTGACTGTGAACACAGAAACAATTTCATGAAGTATAATACATAAGAAATCAAAAAGCTACACTTTTAGAATCATAAGATCCTGGCATTGTATAAATACAGAAAAGGCATGTCCGGTTCTTTGAGTCTGAAAAAACTATTTAGGAACCCAGTTAGAAATAGACGCAGTCGGACCATCACGCCTTCTAATCTACACCATGCCCTTTATCGAACATCAACCCCCCCCCCACCCCACTCTCCACTACTGCCAAATAAAACCTCCTGACTAACCGTTAAAATCACATTAAGCTAAACACCCATTTACTTCCATTGTAACTCGTCAGCCAGTGAGAGTACCTTCTTCTTGGTGCAACCCGACTGCACCAGGATGGCAAAGTCTCCAATCTCGTGGGGAACCTCGTGAAGAAGGATAGTGAGGGTGGTGACAGCGCCCACCGCTGGCCCCACTAGAAATGACGCGCCGATGGCCAGACCGTCCGTGAAGTTGTGCGTGAAGTCAGCAGCCAGGTTCAGGTAACCAGACACCTTAATGTCTGCGATTAAGATAAACATAAACTGTTTTATTATTACGTTTAGTAAGTAAAAGTCTGGATGATGGAGAATATTGATGAAAGAATGATGTGTGCATAGTTGACATTTGTTAATATACTGCTCATTCATTTTGTAGTCAGAAGCAGATATTTTAGTTTATTTGGGGCCAAAGGGCTGTCAGGAATATAGTTTGAATATATATATATATATATATATATATATATATATATATATTCAATATTGAATATTGAATATAGTTACTGATAAATCATTTGAATCAATGAGTCCTTTCTTTTCACCTGTGCTGCCCTTATCTTCTTTCTTTGGTGCCGTCTCCTCTTTGCTTTCTTTCTCGTCTTTCTTCACCTCCTTCCCTTCCTCCTTTTCCTCTTCTGTGTCGCTGTCTTTGGCCTTGGCAGCAGCTGAGAACAGCAGAGCGGTGGTTTGGGTAATGCCATTGGAAAAAGACTAAATATATATAAATGATATATATGAGCTCATACTGTAGGTTACATTGAGGTAAATATTATTGTGCACATGTTCATGAGCCCATACATTTTATACACTTGTATAAATAATTAATAACTAATTATGCACATTTGCGTATCAGCTCCATTCATCTAATAATGGGTATTATAATTAACACATTTCCCGCCAAGTCGTTCTCAGAAATCTCCGCCAGCGATTTTCATGATCCACTTTTCTGAATTCTTTACCATTGGTCTGAATGGAAAACCAGATGTCCAGGTGACCTCATCTCCCGAAGGATCATGGGAAATTGAGTCCCTGCATTACAGTGGGGTGTATCAGACGGCCGTCTGATATTAAACAATGAAAAGACCGATTTAACCATTTTGGATTATATGGCGGCCAAGTGCGGTAAAATCTGAAAATACGTTTTGGCATAAATAGAAATCTACCAGTCCGTTACTGCAACATTAAACAATTTTTTACATTTGATAAATGCTCACTGCACAGTGCTACCAGCAGCATACCATGTGAGTGGGAGTGTCCGTGTCCGTGGCCACCCTTCATAAGGCGAACAAACTTCTCCACCGCCAGGAAAGCCACGATCCCTCCCAGAACCCACAAGCCTACAGACATCATGTGGTCGTGTGCCGCACCTGGACAGACAGAGAAACACATACTTTAGTTTGAGTTGTTTTCTCTTAAACAAACCAGTCGAAATCACTGGTGGCATTTGACCCCAGCACACAGCACTTCTACTTTGCCAGTGGTTCTCAATTGTTTTTATTTCAAGGACCCCTATAACTCATTGTGGCATGGACAGATGGAATCAAACCAAATGGACCTGTAAGGATCAATTTGTTTCCATATGTACACTCTCGGAGTTACAGACTAGTAGGGGTCAATTTAGAGCCAAGTCAAGGACCCCACTTTGAGAACTACTGTGCTATGCCATCAGATAATGGTTCCATACCATGGGAGTGGCCGTGATCATGTGACTCTTCACTGGCGTGTGAATGGCCGTGTTCTTCCCCTCCATGGTGAGAGTGAGGCGCTGTAAGGAGAAAATGCAAAACATTATTCATGGTCATCATCCCTTAATGTAAGCTTGTGTCGTATCATGCCTGTCAATTTAGAAGCCGAATGAAATGGGCATGCTTGTGTGCAAATGTGCCGTTACTCGGTTGTGCGTGGGTGTGCAGGAAGACGGGTGAAACATGAGCGTGCTCTTGCTTGTTTGCAAAGCCATGTGTCGCTCATCTGAGCATGCAGCATTAGGTAACAGAAGATAGCATGACAGCAGAACCAGGAAGGAGGGAGAGAGGGATGGATGGAGACTAAAGGGGTAAAAAAGAAAAAAGGGAAGCCTGATTTATACATCATATGAGTTTCACATGCCAAAAACAGCAATGGACAAGCTCACAGCATGCTGCAATGTGACAGTGAGCATGTAGATCTACTATTTTAGGCGAGTGATACAGTCATAAGACTGTATAAACAGAGAAAGTGAGACCCATGGAGAGAGAGGCACATGGAGTAGACTTGAGAGCCAGACTGTTGCCTCACACAATTCTTTTATGCTTCCGTCATACAGTCTGGAGCACGGAAGCTCTGAAAATGATCAAGCGATAAATTGAATCCTCCTCCCCACTTTCGTTTCGTCTTAACAGTCGCACAAATGTATCCCAATATAAATCAAAATCATCAAAGCATAGCGTGCATATATATATATATAGAGAGAGAGATCACCGCTTAGCAGAAATGGAAATTTAAAAATAAAATGTAAATCGAAAATGACAAACAGATGACAGCTTGTAGTTCCAGACTATATATAGCGTTCGGAGATTGTGAAATAGTCGTCTGGCTGCTCAAGACTACACATGGAGACACACAAAACGGATGTAAACACAAGACGGCAGGTCATCCACCAACCCAGGGCGTGGGGGATCAGGTGAAGGAAGGCGTCTCCCAGGAGGCCCCCGGACGCAAAGGCCAGCAGCACCTTGAGGAGG
Organism: Nannobrachium achirus; assembly: GCF_963921795.1. Lineage (NCBI taxonomy): Eukaryota > Metazoa > Chordata > Actinopteri > Myctophiformes > Myctophidae > Nannobrachium > Nannobrachium achirus. The sequence continues at coordinate 39,515,953 of NC_137819.1, read as the reverse complement.
TTCTGGTGCTGGTCGGAGTTGGACTGCACCGGGATGAGAAAGAGGATGAGGAAGGGAGCGGCGCTGATCAGCAGGGTGGCCCCTATAGCCTGGAGAAAGGAGAAACAATCGTAATGATGTCAGTGATTCCATGGTGGGTTTTATACTGGCCATTATGTAGCATACACTGTGTGGTGTTTCATCTAGTCACCTGCTCAACACTAATATTTTGACAGAATGTATTGAGGATAGCGCCTGAGAATGCTTAATCTAATTTTAGAGGGGGTCCAATACACGTTAAACATACTGTCCAGTGTCCATACACCCCTAGTCCTCAACTAATTATAAACAAATAATTGGAGAATACAGTAGTATAATGACCCCAAAGTCAAAGTAAAAAATAAACGTTAAGTACAGTATGGTAATTAGACAATGATGTAGTTCCTCAATAATGTTTGTCTCACTGATGAAGGCTGTGTGCCGCAACGCACAGTTAGTGCATTCTTTAATGCTCTAGAGTCTAGCCAATACAATAAAGGCCTTAACATCATTTTTTCAGCTATTCGACTTTGTCACCATTGTACCAAAGAGAACCTTGGATTCATCTGCCAAAAAGACTCACTACTATCTGTGTTTACTCAGATTTCCATTTAGCTAAGAGTGTCTGATAAGAAGAACAGGCTCTGCTGGCCTTGCCGCTCAGCAGAGCCACGTCTACATCCTGGATACAACTTTAATTGTAATCTTTTATTTACCTAGGGAAAGGAGAGAGTTCTTTTACAGCAAACACCAACGATAACACGCATGACACCGTTAGTTACACACAATCGCACCAGGGAAGTGTCCAGTGGAAGCACTGAGGCAGGGGAGGGACATGACGTTATGAACAAGATGAGCAGCTCAAGTACAGCTGACCCAGGGGGGTCAATGGCCCATGCTAAATTATTGAATAGTTAGGAACCAAACAGGTATGTTACTCTCATCTTTTTCCCCCAGCCAGGAGTATAAACCCAAATAACTTGCTAAAAATATACTAATGATGATTAAGCCTACATTATATGGACAACTGGAGGAGGAAATGTATTTTCCCCAACCCAATGAATCAAACATCATGACCTCATCACAGTATGACTGACTTCTACAATCGTTAACAGTGGAAAATAACTGTAAATAGAACTGCACACTGTCGAGGTGCCAACTTGCACCTCACGTACATTACAAGCAGGCCACACATGGCAAGCAGAGCGTGCCACAAGGTGGGCACTGCTAGCCTCATTGGATGTTAATGAAGACATACCAAGTACGCTCTTACGTATATACCAAACTCTGCTGACATCACCATTGGCATCACCAGGAATGCTAATCCCTCATTGGCTGTTAATGATGAGACACCGACATACATACATACATTCCCAGAATCCGAGCCATTTTGGGGCTACAGTCTTCAAAAAAGGGAGACACCTACATACATACCCAGCCGATTACAGTACTTGCACACTCTGCTTGTTCAAGTAACTAGAACTGCACTCTATCGAGGTGCCAACGTGCGCCTTGTGCACCAGCAGAGCGCGCCATGAGGTGCGCTCACCACTGGCATCACCAGGAATGCTGGTCCCTCATTGGCTGTTAATTATGACGTTGCCAGAAATGCTGGTCCCTGATTGGGCTAAGGGCTTAAACACACACAGCTACCTACCTACATACGCAGCCGAATGCAGTACTTGCACGGTCTGCCGGCGCAAGTAATAACAATAACAATGTGCAAGAAGTGCATCTAATGATAAGGTCGACAACGTGCTGCTTCCAATACTAATCAATACCACTAAAGCCTTCCAATGTGATCACACACCTGCATCCAGAGCTCCGGCAGGTTTCTCTTCTCTCCCTCCGCCTCGACGTCCCTCTTGACCCTCTCCTCCGCTCCATGTGAGTGCCCGTGGTGCTCCTCCTCCTTGTGCACGCGGACAACGTCCTCTTGATGATGAGCGTGCCCGTGATCGTGCGCGTGGCCATGGTCATGGGCGTGCCCATGATCGTGCGCGTGGCCATGGGCGTGCCCGTGATCATGGGCGTGGCCATGGTCATGGGTGTGCCCGTGGTGTTCCTCTTCCTGTGGGGCCAGGTTGGCCTCGGCGCTCCACTTGCTCGCCCCCTGGTGCATCTTTACCTGAGGCCCGTGGCCGTGGCAACCGCCCGCTCCGTGGGAGTGGCCATGGTGATCGTGGCCGTGGCCGTGGCCGCCGTGGGTGTGGCCGTGTGCGACTGTCAGCTGTGCTGCTTGCAGCAGCAGCAGAGCGGATGTAAACAGTGTAAGAGTGAGCAGACGTACACGGGCCATGGTTTAACCCACCTGTAACAGACAGAACAACAAAAGGTAGTAAGTAAACGATTAAGAAACACAAGTTGACACATACTGGTAACTGGAACTCTGGAAGGCTCGCCCTAAAACCCCAGTCTCTCTCTATTGATAGGGATTATGGAACAGTAGACTGACAGGAAATGGGGAAAGAGAGATGGCAAGTGACACGCAGCAAAGGTCGTCGGGATCGGGAATCGAACCTGCGCACCCCAGCGGTTCTTGTATTTGTTTTACTGAGGTTAAAGTTAGGTTTATGTAGAGTTTTACTGAGGTTAGGTTTAGGCATGGTTTTACTGAGGTTACATGTAGGAATAAGATTAGGTTTAGGCATAGTTTTACTGCGGTTACATTTAGGAATAAGATTAGGTTTAGGCATAGTTTTACTGCGGTTACATTTAGGAATGAGGCTAGGTTTAGGCATAGTTTTACTGAGTTTACATTTGGGAATACTTGGTGATGAGTCTGACGATCGTTCCGAGGTCACCGGATTTGACCAGGGACAAGCGTTCTAGTATTCCACAGACTCACTGTGTGACTGATCTGATATTGCAACGCACTGCCAATGTTATACCACACCACCCCCCTATTGTAGGCCTTGAGACTGAGGTCTTGGCCTTGACATGTTTGTATGCCACTTTTGGTTTACGGCCACATGTGGACAAATCTGTTTGTCATCATTATTTATTTGTATTTATTTAACGTTTACTTAACCAGTAAAAAACACATTGAGACATTAGTCTCTTTTACAAGTGTGAATGGACAAGAGAAGAGGACAATAAATGTCACACAGCTCTGCCAGTAACAACAAATACAGCACATGAAAAGACAGACATAACATCCGTAAAACTAATACCCACTACCTAGGAAGCTCAAGGAGAAACAGATGTCTCGTCTCCAAGTTATAGTTCTGCATAGTATCTCATGTCATCAGACTCATCACTTTAATCTAATCACTCCAATCCGTTTACAAACAGGGACTTTTTCTGGAAAAGCACCCGTTTTAATCAGATTAGAGTCTAAATGGAATGTCCATTCAGCTGGAAACGTACAGGAAGCAAATTCACATTATTAGTATTATTATTCTGAAAAGATTTGTGCTGAACTGAATCATTTGACAGTTCGATTTCATACACTGATTGATTACCGTATGTAAGTTCTTCTACACCGTTTCAGAGTTGATATCTCATACTTAACTCATTGAGTGCCAATCCCGAACTAGTTCGGCTTTATTAGCGTATCGCAGAGTGCCGATCCCGAACTAGTTCGGCTTTAAAAAAAAAAAAAAAAAAAAAAAAAATTTTGAATTTTTTTTTTTTAATTATTTTTTTTGGACCCCATCAAATCTGGTGAACATGATTTCAATCGCGATTTTGCATGTTCCACCCCCATACAACCCCATCTAACATACAGGGCAGCCATTTTTGTTTACATAACATGTAAAACATAATGGCTATTATCTCAAGAATGCCTGAACGGATTTCCAATCGGATTTTTTTGTTTGAAAGCTGTGAACAAACTGCACAAATCCACTCCAATGCAATCCAGGATTGCATTGGATTTTTTAGAGCTCATTCTTCTCTGTTTTTTTCCCATGCATGAGGTGTGCAAGGTTTAATCATGGCTAAGTTGACGAAAATAAGGCTTCTAAAATGCTTGGTAGCCAATAGCTAACTTCAAGCTAACTTCATCCTCTTCCTGTACATGCACAAAGGAAAGTGTTCAGGCAAGTCATGGCTGCAGGGCTTCTGCATATACCAGCATATCTCTATGGGATTTTCTATGGCCACTGGGCGCCCTCTAGTGGTGAAAGGGTGGCACTAAATGAGTTAAGGCAATCAGTACAAAATGATGTTCTAGGGCAGTCGTTCTCAAAGTGGATTCCAGGGACTCTGTGGGTTCCTTTAGGCCCTAGGGGGTCTAAGCCCCTTTTCGACTGCAGCTTTAGCACCACACCGTACCACATAAAAATATCTACATTTTCCATTACACAAAAGTACCCCTATCGGTAAGAAACAAATTGACCCTTTTAACTGTGATTATAATACAATATAAATTTGTATTACAACTATCCTAAATTATAATACACTATATTGGATTATAACTGTGATTATAATATACTATAAAGTAGTAATGTATTACTATGATAATTATAATACACTATATTAGATTATGATAGTGGTTATAACACAATAGAATATATTACAACTATATCCTGGTGGTCTAAATGAAAAGTCAGTGAGTGATCAGTCATTATGAAGTGTTTGGCCCTGTTTGGCCTAGCTCAGACCTACTCTAGATTGGATACTTTTTAGTACCACGTTTAGTACCACTTTCACACCACTCTACCCAGGTCCTTGTAGTGGAAAACCTGGCACAAGTGGGCAGTGTGGTGTGGAGTGGAGTTGGGCCAGTGGAAAATGGGCTTTAATGGACCCATACTACTGTAACTGACAGTATACAAATGGAACCGTCATTGTACACTGCCAGAGTTAAGGGGAGACATTGAAATGTGAAAGTTTGATAAACACTGTGCTAGGGAACGTATGCAGCCTGGGCAACTCAAGAGTGACGTTTAGCTTTTTTTGATTGATTGAATGAATACGTTATTAACAGTTTGTAGATTGTACAAACAGAGGTACGGGTTACAAAGATAGTTAAAAGGGATAACAAAACTAAAAGCCCCACAGGCGCTTGTTTCCATTGTGGTCCCGTGTATTCAGTTCATTAAAAGCTTAATCGTAGCTTATCTTTTACGTGTAATTGCATTGATTGTCCTGACAGTTCATGGTTTTAAGTCAAACGGCGTCCTTGTTATCCGTTGATCTCAAGGCTCACAAGTCTGATCGCAAACAAAAACAAGTCGCACTCAATCAATCAAGTTGTTCATCAAAGCTGCTAGCATGCTAGCCTGTCTGGGCTAAACCAACTTGCTACCATGACATGTTGCTCCAGCATCGCTCCTTAGCATCGCTCCTTATTATGCTTTGGTTCCAGTTAGTTCTTACCTGACTGGCTGCTCCTACTGACCGGTTGAACAATCTATTTATTATACGACGTGTGGGGGTAAAGATCCAGACCTAAATGTTAAAACTGTTGTAGAGTCTGGAAGTCTTGTTTCATTTTCACAGACGTGGCATTTAGTCAACTGATCGAAATCTCGCGAGAGCTCGAGTAAGCCCAATCAGCACAATAGGATTCGATCTAACATCGCGAGAACGGTCCGTTAGTTTTGTATCGTCCCCATCACCCAACAACGAATGAGCCAATAGCATCATCTTTTCGACACAAGGAGCATCCAAGGAAGAATCCAGGAAGCAAGAGTCAGGAGGACCATGAGTATGGGTCAGGAGGACCTTATTATAACTCTATGGTCAACCTCAGGACAGATGCCAGACACCCCAGGCCGTCACCACTGACCACCTGTAATAATGTAATGTGTAGTCATTTATCTTCCACAGCCACATGTAAGCAATCCCTTTTCCACTGGCCCAACACCACACCACACCACACCACACCACACCACTCCGCACCGCCCACTTGTGCCAGGTTTTCCACTACAAGGACCTGGGCAGAGGGCGCTCTCCATTTCGACATGCTGCCATTCAGACTGATTTCTAATTGTCTGAATGGCGACACTTCCATAGAGGTTAGGGTTTGAATGGCAGCATGTCTGAATGGGGGATGCACCCGGACCTGGGTATATACTTTATATATACTCTATGGGTATATAGTGGTGTGAAAGCGGTACTAAACGTGGTAGGCTACTAAAAAGTATCCAATCTAGAGTAGGTCTGAGCTAGGCCAAACAGGGCCAAACACTTCATAATGACTGATCACTCACTGACTTTTCATTTAGACCACCAGGATATAGATGTAATACATGATAACAGATTTTATTGTATTATAACTACTATTATAGTTATCATAGTAAGTATTACATTCATTCACTGTGATTATAATCACAGTTATAATCCATTATAGTGTATTATAATTTAGGAGAGTTGCAATACAAATTTATATTGTATTATAATCACAGTTAAAACGGTCCATTTGTTTTAGGGGTATATGTGTAATGGAAAATGTAGATATTTTGATGTGGTGTGGTGTGGTGTAGTGTAGTGTCGTGTAGTGTGGTGCTTAAGCTGCAGTCGAAAAGGGGCTTTTAAATGCACTGTTTTTTTCTTTCAAACATATACTCGCAAGTAAAGCCTTCTGTGGCATGGTTATGTCTCCATTCAGACATGTCTGATCATGTCTCCATTCCGACAGTGACTTCTTATTGTCGGAATGGCAACACTTCCATAGAGGTTAAGGTTAGGGTTAGGGTAAGAGATAGGGTTAGTGTCTGAATGGAGACATGTCCCCCTGTGGCACAGTGCCTATTATTTAGACACTTTGTTTGTGTGTAATTCACCAAGCTTCCACTGGAGGGTGACATGACCCTGAACCTGAACACTGACTTGAGAATGGCCACAGAGTGACCAGAGTCACCAGACCACATACTAGGCTATGATGCCTACTGGCGTCGCCGGTTCGATTCCCGAACCGGACGACCTTTGCCACATGTCATTCCCCATCACTCTCCCCATTTCCTGTCGGTCCACTATCCTATCAAATAAAGGCATAAAAAGCCCCAAAAACAAAACAAAAAAACTTGTTCTCACTGCTCAGTATTGTCATGAATGGTAATAAAATGGATAATTTATCATCTGAGCTTGGTGCAAAAATACACCTGTGTGTGTGTGTGTGTGTGTGTGTGTGTGTGTGTGTGTGTGTGTGTGTGTGTGTGTGTGTGTGTGTGTGTGTGTGTGTTTGTGTGCGTGTGTGTGTGCGTGTGTGTGTATTATTAATAATAATATCTCATATACTCAGCTTCCTGAGTATAGGCTACGCAAAGACGCTTTACATGGGGGGCAAGAGAGAACTAAGAATAAACAACTTTGTTTGGGGAAAACACTAAGAAAAAGGAATAAGCACAATTCAAATGACTACCATGTTGATTGATGGTGTCATCACGTCTCCTGCCACAACACTGATTGTTTTTTGTCTTTTTTATCAAATATCATTGTTCAAAGAGGGAAAAAAACAGTCATTCTTGCATCAAACTAGGCAAGAGAGGGAGCCTGATCTGCTTTTGATGTGATTGGTTAAATCAGGAGGATACAACGATACATCTGACAGCACATCATTCCTTACAGCAGGGGTCTTAAACGTTTTTAGGCAAAGGTCCCATAGCTTAGTTGAGAGAGAGATGAAGCAGGGACCCCCACAACCTTCTCATCGATTCCATATACTGTTTCATTGTTTGACAGCATGATCGTCAGTGTATTTTGGATTAATGTCAATTAGTGTTTTCAGATATGTAACCACTTGAACCATCAATACTTAATAAACTTGACCTTTCACTATACTTATCATAAACTTGACCTTTCACTATACTTATTAGTCTGCTCTTTTCCCCCTCTACACCAAACCTCTTTGACGAAAATAGACGATCTACAAGCTCACAACGCCATATAAAAAAGAGAAAAGAGAAAAAAAGTTTCTATCACTCAAAGATTTGGAGGACCCCCTGTAGTAACTCTGAAGACCTCCTAGAGGTCCCGGACCCCCTGTTGAAGACCTCTGACTTACAGTCCTGCCAGAACTTCATCTGAGCCTTGAATTCACCAGATAAAGGGTGATGCAATGCAACCATGGAATGATTTTTGTTCCTTTCCCGGTTCAGGTTCAAAACTACATAAAGTACAGCATTACTGCATCAAAAGTAATCAACAAACTATAAAAACTGGTCAAACAGTCATTGGCCAAATTTTCAATTAATATAAGAAAGAGGCAAATATTTTTTACACAATATTTATCTGTGGAACCTATTCAAACTGAATTGAATGCCTCAACGCCTACATTCCAAGTGCTTATCAAGGTGGGGGGTCCCCAGTTCAAATATGATAATGGGGGGGGGGGGTCACAGCCTGAAAAGGTTGAGAACCACTGATATAGGCAACACAGCTGCAGATAATAAAATGAAGGATGGGTGTGTTAGATTTAGGTGTGCCAGTGTGCAGTGGCATCATGTCCAGGTGGCGAGTGGTGGCCTATAGGAAGGCACAGGCCATCCCTGTGCCAGTCCGGCCCAGGATCCATCCCAAATTTTGAGCTTTCGGAAATAGCTCAGTGAGCGCTGGAATGCATTCAGGGTGCTCTCTCTTGGTAGGTCGAAAACCCGGAGCGTCGCCTTATCAAAGATTTACAGCACTGACATGTTTTCTGCAGTGGTGTAAAAAGTACTTAAAGGAGTAGTTCACCCCCAAAATGACTTTTTTTCTATTGATTATCACGCTATGGAGACTTGAGTTCAATAATATTTTTTCGTATTTGTTGCATTCCTAAGACACAAAATTCATTATAGTAAATGTACCCCTATTGATTCTGGATGGGGACCCAAATGCATTTGGGTCCCCATCCGGAATCAATGGGGGTAAATGTATTGAAATCAAATTATTGTCTTAGGAATTCGACAAAAAACTAAAAATATTATTGAGCTCAAGTCTCCATATAGCGTGATAATCAATAGAAAAAAGGTCATTTTGGGGAGCATTCATCTGGACGCACTTTAAAAGACGAAAATAGAAGATCACCAAATTATGGACTTATAACTATGATGTTAATGTGATATGATGTTAACTATGAACACCCGCTCGTTCTGGTTCTGAAATCAAAGCAGATTCTCACAACATATTTACGAACGTGTTGAAACATTATATTTGTATGGTGCTGTGCCACATACTCGTGTTGCCATTGGTAGTTGTATATCAAACTTTTATTTTGAATATCACGGAATGATTCATCTGAAAAAGGAACAGTTAGGTAAAAAGGTTTCCTAGTAGTTAAGGCACGTACCAAATAGGCTCGGATCTCTGACAGCGAGTCCTAGGTTCCGGGTAGACCTTTGCTATGTGTCTGACTGTTTCCTGTAAGTCTTCGCTGTCTGGACTATCAATAAAGACAGAACAAGCCAAAAAGACATCTAAAAAATGAAGAAGGCTGTACAGTCTCATAGTGCCAAGCAACGGCAAATGAGAGCCAAGTTGTACCTGGCTGGCTGGCCCTGAAATATTATGTATCCTTATACATAGGATATATACTATATTAGGGAAAGTCCTGTTCTGGCGAAGCCCGAACTGGCGAAGTGGGGATTTGTCTCCTACCGTAGCGATCTGGCGAATCGATTGTCCACGACACTGCAAGCGGCGCGAAGGCCAGCGGACCTTGGTCCTGCTCTTCGCCCCCGAGCGCCGCAGGCGCGAGTGGCCGCGAAGAGCGGGCCAGGGCCGCGCGGCCGGCGGAGCGCCGCGCGAGTTACGAAGCCGTGGTGAATGCAATCGTTATATTTATGCCCAGGCCGTAAGGCCTGGGCAAGCGCACGATAAACGCCCTGTCCAGAAGACGTTCGCCAGATCGCTACGGTATCGGACATTTCCCCACTTCGCCAGTTCGGGCTTCGCCTAAAAGGTACGTGCCCCTATATTATCTATTCCCGAAATGCACCAATATAAGGCCTATTGAGCTGGAAGAAAAGTTTATTGAACTGCGTCAGGAACAGTGTGTGCCTGATGTCTCAAGCAAAAGACCTGCATGTTCTACAATGATTAGCAGCAGAATCAGACAGCTACACAGTACACAGCTGCACCAATATGAATGGGTTTAGCAGCTATAGCTCACTACAGAATAACCACATTAACCCAGGTGTCCCTATTTTGAATTAAATTTCATTTTATAAATGTTTTACTTTTTATTGTCAACATAGCAGATTGACAAGCTTTGGCAACACATCACATTATGACAAGTTGTTTCACTTTTTGTTGTACGGCAAAGTAGTCCAGTAAAAATAAGGCTGAGGTTGGACAAAATTGTATTATTTAGTTTTTCTACTGATTCTGACAGGAAATTAGGTCTACTAGCCAGGATAAAAGATCTACCATGATCTGCTCACTGCAAATACCCACAGTGGCCAAATCAAGTTGGGCTCCCATCGACTTTCTATACAGGAGGAAAATACCCAGAATTCTTTTTTGCTTTAAGTAGGATGTGAGGGGTCTAACTAGGGGTTTGTCATGATGCTGAATCCATTGCAAGCATTTGTTTTGCACAAAAACATTCATTGGCCCCATAAAACACCCACAAAACTGTGGAAAAGTGATGACTCATCACTTTTCATCACTAAACCATCATTTTCTGGGGCCATTGTTAGCCCAAGGAATGTTTTTTGTGCAAAACAAATGCTTGCAATGGATTCAGCATCATGTCAAACCCCTAGTTAGACCCCTCACATCCTACTTAAAGCAGATTTTCTTTCTGAGTATTTTCCTCCTGTATAGAAAGTCAATGGGAGCCCAACTTGATTTGGCCACTGTGGGTATTTGCAGTGAGCAGATCAGGGTAGATTTTTTTATCCTGGCTAGTAGACATAATTTCCTGTCAGAATCAGTTGAAAAACTAAATAATACAATTTTGTCCAACCTGAGTGTATTTTTTCCCTAGATTTACTAGACTAAAGTATATATAGGACGTACTGTAGCACAGAAAGTGGGTTGAGAATTTAAACCCTATATATGGTTTTACTGCATTCCCTCAGGGCTCTATAGTGTACAGTATTTTCAGTTTTCTGTTACTGTGAGGAAAGCTTTTGCCAATTTGAAAATAGCAAATCTACAAGCTCATGTCGATCTGTTATTTTCTGCGAAAGCCTTCCCCACTATACAGATTCTGTGGAAAGTTTTAGTGAAACGGACTTGAGTTACAAGCTTTCCCCACAATATGGATGCTTGCTCCCACTCTAGTCTTAGTGAAACTGACTTGAGTTACAACTGTAACCTCTTTTAACAGGTTCTTTTCCATCTACACCAAATCTCTTTGCCCCAAATAGCCGATCTACATGCTCACAATGCGTTGACCAAGTGAATTTGGTTCAATACCTATAGGTGATTTAAACATTTAGTAACAGATTTTCATGACATTATGCCAAATGCTAGTTCACTTTGTATGATTTAATTGGCGTATATACATTTTCTGGTTGGGATACCAATTCTATCCAAACAGAAGATAGAACCCATTTAGCAGCTTAAATTGTGTGTGTTCATACCGGTATTCCAATTGTGTGTGCTCATTTGTTATCTATTTTTTTGCTATCTATCTATCAATCTATCGTATCTTGCCAGAGAGACAGGAGGGTGACCCCATTTTACTGAAGAAAATCAGAATATGGATTGCATCTGAGAGGGTCACCATGTCTCCGTTCAGCTTCTCAATCCTCTCCTTCATCTCCTGTCTCTTCTGTGACTCTTCAACCCTCAGACTGGCAATCCTGGTCTCCTCTTCCTCTTGTAGGAACTGAGTTTCTTAAACTGTTTCTTGCGTCTCTGTGTTCTGGGCCTGAACCTTGACGTGTTTTTCTGTTTTCTGTTTTCTGTTTATCAAAGACCTTCAGCTTGTCCTTTAAAGGCTTCAGTAAATCCTGGACTTTCTGTTTGCAATGCCCTGATGTAAGAAGAACTTGTGTCCGACGTGTTTTTCTGAATCTGAATTTCTGAATTTGAACAGAAAAACAAATTCACTTACACCACGAGGGACAGCGAATGCATTTTCCGGCAGTGGCACCTGCCGCGACGGCAGGTGCCGCTGCCGGGAAGTGTATTCGCTCCTTCTGGACACCACCTTTAAACTAACATGATTCTACTACTGTGTATATGTAGCAGGTTGACTTAGTGGTTAGACAATCTGTTGTGTAAACAAGAGGCCAACAGCCTGTCCAGCTTTCTACTAAAATGTCCTCAAGCAAGACTACGAACCCCTATACCGGCTATAAGTCAATGAACATCACTGAGTGTGGACAGGATTTAGTGGCAGCTAAATAGAATCTAAAACCTTCTTACATTTCCTTTGATAAACAAATCGCCCGCGTGCAGCTCGCTGGTGGCGGTGATGGTGGGCTGGGGGGATGGGGTGGGCCCGGGGTGGGGGTGGGTTGCAGATGTCAGACACTCACACACCCACCCCAGACAGACAGACAGACAGACCAAAATCCGAATCAATCAATATCCCTGTCATCGACTAAAGTCTACTTCAAGTTCACACGTTCTCGGGGGCGTCTGCATAGGCTGCTGCTCATTTTGTCCGGGGCCACTCCGCTGACCTCCAGGGCCACTGGCGGGGATTGTCCTCATGCAAATCAGCCAGGGGAGTGGGGGGGGCCCCAATTCAACGGCACACAATTCGATTAGACAACTGCATATTGAGCATCTGCCTCCCCGAAAATCTGCCAATACTAACCCCTCCTCCCCTCCCCCCCTGCCCCTTCCAGGCCCCCACACCTCCTCTCCACCCCCCACCCCCCACCCCATTGTGGTCACCCCCACCCCGCCGCACGACCCTGGAGGCGGCCTCTGTCCCCGTCCCCCGTCTATACCGCCGGCCCCTCCTGACCTTGTCAGGCCGCGGGTACAATACCTGACCCCGCCCCAGAGACGAGACGATTGGAGTTCAAGGTAAATGGGCCAAAACGTCTCCCTTTTTCTCCCTCTGTCCACCCCGTTTCGTCTAGCGGGCTTGGCCCCGGACCCCCGGCCCACGACCCCTGTCCAGCAGGGCCCTTGTCTGATAATAATCACATGCACCGCTCTTTTTTTTTTGTTCTATCTCCAAATACTTTCTCACACAATTTTGTTTTGGGGGGAGGTGGGGGGGGGGGTTCTTTTGGAAGAAACACGACTTTGCCTTGAAAACGTAAGCTTTTCTTTCTCTCCCAATTTCCATTTTAATCAATTCCAACCGGTGGCCCTTGTTCAGCAATATCCCTCTCTGGCTCTGACAATTTCCCTCTTTTTTTTCTCCTCGCCTCTATTGATTCATCATATTCTCTCTTCAGCGGTGGGAAGAGATGCGGGGGCGTGTCAAGAAGTTTAGAGCAACATGTGTTAGTGAGCCCTACACCGCACACAATGCACGCTTTAGAGATGTGAGAAAACACAGGCGCCTAAAACACACACACTTCATTAGCGATAACTGACCAAACGTAGACCACCAACTGTAGATAGATTAAACATGGTGGTGTACAGTGATAGACAGTAAAGGTATCAATACTGTAATGTAGATGATACTATGTTACAGGTATAAGTCCCATTATACAAACATTTTAAATATACTTAAAGTACCAAAAGTAAAAGTACTCATTGTGCAGTTCAAAATGTATAAAACATCTTTTGAAATAGCCGATCTACAAGCTCACAATGCTTGTATTACCAAGCTATTTCCAAATGGACAAAAGATACACTACTAGTAAACATATAACTAAAGTTTTCCAATGATTGTTGTGGAGTAAAAGTGCAATAGTTTCCTCTGAGATATAGTGGGGTAGAAGTAAAGTATTGAAAATTGTACTTAACTGTATACACCACTGAAAACACACACACACACACACACACACACACACACACACACACACACACACACACACACACACACACACACACACACACACACACACACACACACACACACACACACACACACACACACCCACCCACCCCCCCCCCACACACACACACACACACACACACACACACACACACACACACACACACACACACACACACACACACTTCATTACAGAGAACTGACCAAACGCAGGCCACCACAAAACTGTACATTAAGCATGGTGGTGTAGCCTACATCTTAAAACCAAATATGTTTTACTGTGAATGTGTGTGTAATAACTGAATGAATGTAATGCAGGACGTATAGCAGAAACATACTGTGGCATGCATTCTATGAAAACCCTCCATAGTTTGATAAAGTTTAAAGTTTAAACAGATGTTGTATTTGTGTAATAAATGTAAGTTGAACCAGGGCATGAAACCACACCCAGGTATTCCATTAGACAAATGTTAATTTTTGGGGCAGGTGTGTGTGTGTGTGTGTGTGTGTGTGTGTGTGTGTGTGTGTGTGTGTGTGTGTGTGTGTGTGTGTGTGTGTGTGTGTGTGTGTGTGTGTGTGTGTGTGTGTGTGTGTGTGCGCGTGCGTGTGTGTGTGTGAGAGTGTTTATAGTCGCATGTGTGTGTCTGCGTGCGTGTGCACGTGCGTGCACATGCGTCTTGTCAGTGTGTGTGTTACCGGTCACTTTGAACTCCATCCCTGGGATTCTTGGCAGGAAGTGAGTGGCAGCGCTTCTCGCTCGTAAAACTGCTCCTCGGTGGCTCTCTCCCAGAGTGCAACAGGAGGGGAGGAGGACGGCGGAGCAGAAAGGAGGTCTCTGTGTCACCTCACCATGGCCTGGCAGGGGAAGACATTGCAGGGAATGTCAATAACCTGTGCGTCCCACAGGCTCAGACAGTTTGAGAGCGAAAGCCTCATGCGACGGTGTCGCGTGTGGATAAGAGCCCTTCTAACAAGCTCAAAATGCATACGCATCTCGACACTGAGAGAGACTGTCTGTCATACGACAGTGTATAAATACCACCACGTACTGTAGGTGCAGGCTTGCTTGCAATGTCACAGGTTCAAATGTGGCCCATCCATCAGCTGTGTTGTGTGACATCCCCGTCCCTCTATTGTGATGTCTGTAAAAATGCCTGTGCAGAATGTTTGACCACATGAACTGTAGCTTCCTTTTTTCTGGGAGGGACACATGTATTCCCAGTCACACAGAAGGTGCACATTGGTAAATGGACTGCATTGCATTTATATATCGCTTTTCTCCAAAGCGCTTTACAATGTATATTTCACATTCACATACACATTCATACACCGACGGCAGAGGAAACTATACAAGACACCAACGTGCTCATCAGGAGCAGTTGGGGGTTCAGTGTCTTGGTCAATGACACATCGACACATAGCCAGGAGGAGCCAAGAATCGAACCAGAAACTTCGGATACCAAGGCAGCCGCTAGACCTCCTGAGCCACTGTCGCCCCACATTCTGTTGTGACTGGAATCTCTTATACAAGAAGATGCTGTTGTGGGGAAGCGGCCTGTCGAAGCCTGGCATTGCGTAGTGATTGGTTGATTGGTGGCTGAAGATCTGATTGAGGAGGTGCCTGTTAATCCTGTTAGCTTATTGATTAGAACATGGGGAATGTCTTGGGTGGATTGCTATTGCACTGTGTTTGGTTGATAAGAAATTGAAGGGTGGGGGGCACGGTGGCGCTAGTCACAGCTAGAAGGTCCCGGGTGCGGTTCCCACCGGGGACGCTGTGGGCGCTGGGGGCTTGTTCTCTCCTCCGTGTCATCAGTGCCCATACCCTAGGTGGGGTTGGCAAAAGGGCCTTTGCCCTTGTTCACCACATGCAAACATAGCCCACAGAATAGCCTACAGAATAACATAGCCTACAGAATAGCCTACACCTACAGAATAACATAGCCCACAGAATAGCCTACAGAATAACATAGCCTAGAATAGGCTATGTTACTAAAGATTCACTAAAGATGAAAGAATACAGAACTAATAAATGTCAATAACTCAGAAAGAGCTAGACTGAGTGTGAGTTATTTCAAAAACGGTTATTTAAAAATTTACCTGAAAGGTTTTTTGCTCTGTACAATGGCAGACTGCTCTCAAACCACATAACTACCTGAATTAAACTGTGGGAGTGGGAGTAGAAAAGAAAGGAAATCCTATAAGTCTCCTTACCCCATGGCACTTCACTCTCCCATACCGGTACATCTCTTTCGATTGATGCTAGCATCTGATATGCAGACATATCTTGGGCACTGTTTCTTATGTCTTTGTTTAGGCTAGGTTCATTGATTACCTGGTATCTTAGTTTTTTGAGGTGCTATTTAGTCTCTGCATTCTATGTCTGTGAGAGACTGTGACTAATTAACTTCTTTTGTAAATTGCTCTGGATTAGAGCATCTGCTAAATGCTTAAATTGTAAATGATGAAAATGAACATTATTGTACTGTTCAAATAACACGTTCTGAATTGCCCCAACGTTTGACTTTGAATCTGGAAATGATCTGCAGTATGAATGAATGCAAGATAGATAGAGAAACAGCAACCATGTGAACAAGGAGGAGACGTCTATGATGGCTATAATATACCACCGCAATACACCCTCTCCAATCCCAGGACAAAGCAGATGAATCTAAAACTGATTGAGACGTCAAATTTGGTCTCTGTTAATTGTATCTGTTGTGGAACCGGTTGGGCTCAGCGTTCTCCCATCGGGGTATATTTGTAGCTACAACACAATGTTAAAAAGCCTTTGTCCCTCTTCCTATTGCTGCGAGCGGGCGTCTCAGGGCCGGGACACAAAAGGTGTCAAACGGAGCATTGGACTTGGCCTGCCATGTTCTCCTGAGGCAGTGCCTAATCCTATTACTGTGGAGGAGAGTATAGGGATACTGGCCTCCCTTCATCTCTGCTTCACTAAAGGCTATGGGGCCCTCTGTGTGTGTGTGTGGTGATGTGTGTGCGCTCACTCTCTTTTACTCTGTGTGAGTATAAGTGTGCATGTGTGCGTCTCTCTGTGCGCCCGGTGCGTAATTGCATTGTAAGCTATTCCTTATCCATGTTGTCATAACGTGTTATCCACTGATGCGGTTCAGGGTTTGGTGTCTTCTTGGCTTTGCCACGGTGGAGTCGGGTGAACATTTCAATCTCCCACATACCCACTAGAATAATAATAAATAGCTCAATAACTCACATCAGTTATGAAGTTGACCATCTGTGCATGATCCACTGTTGTTGCTCTCTGATTTGCCAGCTCTCTGTTTGAATGTTTGCGATGAACATGGATTTGTATTTGTAAAAGTTGCAGTGAACAATATATAGCGATTAAAAATAAAATGTAATAACCACACCTGAGCAGTAGCATGTACAGTCAGTGCTGTATGTACTAGGGACATTAATACTGTGTAGAAGATATATTACATTACAATCAAAATGTAAATGAGGTTCCCTGCTCCAGTGCAGAAGCAGATATCATTCATTCTGGTACCTGGTGACTGTGGTTGGAGAAATGGTCTCGTAACTAAAAGGTCACCGGTTTAATCACTGACACAGCACAGTCCTTTCAAAGAATCTCAGAGTTAGAGACATTGAACCCATGTGCAAAAGATGGGACTTCTGAACCCGAGACACCGAATCAGCTACAGCATCGCCCCAAATAGACATAAGATTTGTACTGCACTTTTAACCCACCAGTCAGTTAAACACCCATGCAGTCAGTCCAGAAAGCTATTTGAAAGCTGAAATGTTTATTCAATAAAAATAGTTTAGGCATGTTCCTAATGAAGGTGCATGCACCCAAAATTTCAAATTATATTTGTGTTCAGAAACGTCAGTACATTCTTTCACCTAAAATCATTTGAACCACTTGAGCGCTAGAATCCCTATATTCTGGGCATAGGTGAAGATTCTGCAGAAATAGCCGCAGATTTGCCCCAGAAAAAGCAGAATGGGATCTCTCGGACCATCTCAATCCGGCCCTCGAGGTCCTCAAAGAAAAACAAAATGAACCCCCAAAATCATTGCCATTATTTTAAAAGGCAGACTACAATTAATTATAAGTAATTAATAGCGACCGTCAGGTCACAGTTACTATCAAACCTCCACCGACTGTCTGTCATATCTCCGCCACCGTTGCCCCTATCCATGCCAAACTTTGCACACACACTCCTTGGCTGCCAAACCACAACCTCCACCTCACATGGCCCTCTTCTAGCGCCACCATGAGGCAGATTCTTACAAAAAAAGAATTGCTGCTCCTACAGATTTTTGCAGATATATCATCAACACAGTATCTCTAAAGTCATGTCATCAACACAGTATCTCTAAAGTCATGTCATCAACATGGATCTGTCCCATTTCCCATATCCCCTCCTGATTGGCAATCATTGCCTTCTAAAGTTTGTGCATGCGACCTGACGGTCGCTTATCTCCCGTACATACCTGCATTCCATATTCACATCGATAGCCTACATACGTACGTATCCGTACTCAAATGTTAAATAATGTAACAAGAGAAACAATCTGCCTTGAGTCCATATGCATTAATGCAAGTTTGGTATTGATAGAGAGTAGCTTATTGTAAAAAGGGTAGACAAAACGTTTGGCCCTTCACTCACTTTATCGAAGTCAGAATGGAAAGAAAATGCAGCCCTCCCGTTAAGAGCTTAAAAGAGTGGAAACGATTAGAATAAGCATACTACAGTCCCACCTCGCCACCACCAGCAGTACGAGATGCAAGGCCAGGGTCAAATCAATGACACCCTAATAAAACAAACAACAATAAAATACATGTCTTTAGAACGATCCGATATGCCTGAACAGTACTGATTAAATACAAAGCGGAGGTTAGTCTGTTTGTTCCAAATCTGCAAGAGGAGTTGAATTCCAGAGATGAATGTTAGCAAAATGGCCTATTGTCTTCGATGGGTCTCACTCGTCTGGCTAAGCTCAGGCCAAGGCCACACAGATGGACTGACACGCACGCACTCACGCACGCACGCACGCACGCACGCACGCACGCACGCACGCACACACACACACACACACACACACACACACACACACACACACACACACACACACACGCGCACACACACACACACACACACACACACACACACACACACACACACACACACACACACACAATGTTTGCCCTAACCCTGTTTGCCCTAACCCTAAAGCCTGAGTTATATACTTGCACGTTGGTGTCACACAACAAGAATAGGCAATCTATCTACAACCTCACAACGTGTCGCTGAGCTTATGGATCTGCTATTCTCTATGCAGTATAAATCAGGCATTACTCTCACCCAATGAGGCAGCCTAACATCTAAATGCCTGCTCATAACCCTAAAACCACCACAACCTGCATGCATCTATTCCTAACTAAGATCTTTCTGTCTCAAAAAACGTATTACTGTAAGTTGTGGAGCCATTTGACCCTCACAAGTATAGTAGGCACACACACACACACACACACACACACACACACACACACACACACACACACACACACACACACACACACACACACACACACACACACACACACACACACACACAGTCGCACACACACACAGCCCCCTCAATAGTTGCATTTGCGCCTACATTGACAAGAGTCAATTGCCTGTCAAATGCTATACGCGATTATAGGCACCAGTAGGTGTGTACAACAACCCAATGTGATGCAGCAGCCCCCCCGGAAAAAAAAAAGAATACTTGAGTGGGGGTCCCCCCCGACTCCCCCCCCCCCCTTCCCCAGTCTGCATCTCTTATCCTCTCCTCCTGCGTCCCCTGCTTTCATCTGCCCGGCGGTTCAATGTTAATGTCCAGTGGTGGTTGTCCACTTCACCCCCAAACCCCCACCCCCTCCTCCCTCTGCCAAAAAAAAAGTGATAGGAGACAAGAAAAGAAAAGAAAAGAAAAGGGTTGGAAAAGAGGGAGAAAAAGGGGGTGAAAAACGAAATCAAAACCTTCCCTCCTTCTTTTCTCACCCTTGGTGAGCTTGTGCTGTCCAGCTGGCTGTGACCCCTGGACCCCTTGACCTCACTCCTGACCCCCTGGACCCGTTCCCACGCCACACCCCCCTTTTGTGGTTTTGTGTCCAACCTCCTCGCCATGGCAACACCTTGGTCACTGCCGCTGCCCCGGTAACAGATGGACGGGGGGAGGGGGGGCTCTGGAAATAACTTCATTCAGTATTCTTTATTCTAGTCAGTAAAACAATATTTGCCTCTGTGATGTAGTGGAGTAGAGGTGTGAAATATTAAAACAATGGAAATAGTCAAATTATGTATAGAAAAACCCTTCTTTTACTATTACTTGAGTAAATGTAGTTAGTTACTTTACACCAGTGTTCCCAAACTTTCAATTCATTTTCAAGGTCTTCCCTTAATTCTGACAGTGTACAAATGGAACCAAATGGACTGTTAGAGTTACAGACTTGTATGGGTCAATTTAGACCCCCTTAAAGGAACCCACAGAATCCCTAGAATCCACTTTGAGAATCACTGCTTTACACCAATGGTCACCCTCTACCCCAGACCCTGCTACCCCATTCTCCTGATGGACTTGATAGCTGTGGACAATCTCTCCCCCCCCCCCTTACACACGCACAACCACTTGCATATACCATGCCGTCAGAAACACACACACACACACACACACACACACACACACACACACACACACACACACACACACACACACGCACACACGCATACACACACACAGCGAGACCCCCGCCGTCAACGTTGACACCCCCGTCGCCACACACTCACACCATTCCTCCCCCTCGCAACAATCGTCTCGGCAGGGGGCCGAGGCCTGCAGTGATCTAATAGAGCCATTACGCCCTGAGATCCCAAATCCATCCTGGCATGAACTAACACCACTACATGGAGCTAAGAGCGCGGCCCCGCTGACACAAAAAAGCACAATCATACGAGAGTCAAAATGGATACATTTTTACACTGTCAGAATTAAATGACCCCTTCAGTATATTACTGTGCATATAGCGTATCTTTTGCCTTTGGTTGTTGATTGATTGATTGAATACTTCTTCTATTAACATTTTGCAAATAGTACAGAGGTACAGTTATACAATAATGCTAAAAGAACAACGCAAAAAAGCCCCAAGCTTGTTTCCATTGTGGTCCTATAATTCATAATCCAGACGTAATAAAGAAGACATACATTACTATGCAAGAAATCGTCAATACTAGGAGCAGTAAGTAAGTATATTTGCAGAATATATGGGGCAATTCCTTTTGGCAAGCTAGAAGAATAATTTGCTTCCCCTTTTTGTACGGACAGGTTAAATAAAAATGCCGGTAAATGGTGCATTTTTATAGCGCTTTTATCCAAGGCGCTTTACATAGATTGTGCATTACATTCACCCATTCACGCACACATTCATACACCGGTGGCGGAGGAAACCATGCAAGGCACCAAACTGCTCACCGGGAGCAATTAGGGGTTCAGAGTCTTGCTCAAGGACTCTTCGACATTAACTCAGGGGGAGCCCGGATTCGAACTTGGAACCCTTTGGCCACCCTTCGTGCTCTAATAACGGTTTACTCTACCCCTGCGCTATGCCGCCCACTTTCTCTCGCAAGTTTGAAATCTTCTGGGACGTGGCACTGACTGATGGAGAGATGTGTTATGTGGGCAATGAATGATTGGAGCGATAGAAGCGACTGTGTCTCTGAGAAATTTAGAGGGGATATTGTCGTGGCCAGTGGCCTTGTTCAGTTGCAGGCGGGCACTTAACCTTTTAAGCACATCATCAGTTTAAAATCGTCTTTGCGTACACCTAGGTTTTCGTGGATTGCTTGGATGTGCTCGACACCAAATAGCCCAGAATGAGAGGGCAGTGTGTTAAACAGTGTGGTGGGTATGGTTATAAAAAAGTTATTATGTTTTTACATTTGCATTTTAACTGTCAAAATGCATATGGTAAAGCTACCCCATGTATATTATTACACCCATGATATTACAATGCATGCTAAAAGGATAACACAAAAAGCCATTGGGTTTTGTTTCCATTGTGGTCCTGTGTATTCAATTCATTGAGACATTTAAAGACAGAATAATACACAATAATAATAATAAACAAGACATCATCAATACTAGTAGCAATAAACGTATATGAACAGTGAACAGTTGGGGGGGAAATCAGGCATTCATAAGCAGATTAGATGGACATACACACATACATACACACAGTACATACCCGTAATTGCCGGACTATAAGCCACGGCTTTTTTCCCATGTTTTGAACCCTGCGGCTTATACAACGGTGCGGCTTATATAAAGATTTGTACAGCTAACGGCCAGTTAGTTAGTTTTACAATGGTCTTTAACAAGGATTTATAATAGATTGATACAGCTAACGGCCACCAGGGGCACTCTAGCGGGAAGCAGGAAGGACACCTGCGGCTTATAGTCAGGTGCGGCTTATATATGTAAACGTTTTTTTCCCTAAATTTAGCTGGTGCGGCTTATATTCAGGTGCGGCTTATAGTCCAGCAATTACGGTACATACTGTGGTGTCTCGCTAAGAGGAAGGCCGCAAGGTAAGCACGTCACAGGAGAGAGTGAATGGGCGAGAGGCAGAGCCAGGCCCAGGGGACCTCACCTTCAGCTAGGAGGTGTGTTTGAGAGGCGGTACGTGCCGGCTTACCTTCTATCAGCCTGATAGATTACCAGCTGCAGGAGCTGAGTAATTTGGGGACACACCTAAGAGGAGCTCGCCTCTCTTCTCATTCACTCTCTGTATCTCTGTGTGAGAAGACCTGTGTGGGAGTCCTGTGCGTGTTGGCGGTAAGAAGCGATGTCACCACTTATTCCCTTGCCAATGTTTTATGTGTTGAACATGACAATGACACTGCGTGTCCTTTTCTCATAGGGGAAGTATGGAGCACGCTAAACTAACCCCTTAACCCATGGCCAAAGTGAGGAGGAGGAGGAGAGAGAAGCCAAGGGAGAAAGCGCTTCTTTATAATGGCCCAAAATGACTGAGTAAGAAAAGCCACCGGAGCTGCTGGTTAACCGGGCCCGTTTCTGGAACCCACCTGAGTACTGGGTCCTCCGCTGTTTTCTGAAACCCACCTGAGTACCGGGTCCTCCACTGTTTTCTGAAACACACCCGAGCCCCGGGTCCTCCGCTGTTTCCGAAACCCACCTGAGTACGAGGTCCACCGCTGACGTACGCCTACCTGAGTCCCTGGCGCTCCGGTCCTCGTCCCATACTCACGTGTGCCACGGAGCCCCGCTTCCCCAAAGTCCGGTAACAAAGCAGCCCTGTGATTCCCCCTGAATAACCATGTTTGGCCTATTCTAAAATACCTACGCTAAATTACTCACCTGAGGCCCTATTCTAAGTTAAAGCCCTATTATAAGATACTTACCGTTATACTCACCTTACCTGGCCCGGTCCTGGAAGAGGAAGAAATGTTGGAAAACCTGAAAGAAGAAGAAAAGACTATTATTATTATTTAATCCTTTGAAGAAAGTTGAATAACATTATTAAAGAAATGTGCTTACCTGCTGCTCCAATGCAACTCCTGCCCATGTAAACTCACAACTGTTAATAAACGCGCCTGTTGGCTGCACTTTGAAACTGTGTTTTGTGTTGGTTTTGGGTCTTGACACCACAATACATACATACATACATACATACATACATACATACATACATACATACATACATACATACATACATAACAACAGTATAAAGACATACTGTAAGGATAACGTCACGTCAGACCTGGCCTTCTGTGCCTGGACTGGTCAGGTGTGCATGGTGTAAGGTGGAAGAAGGCAAAAGTTAATATTTGCAATCAATAACAAAAACAGCCTATAAATAGACTGGAAGACCTATAGGGACTGACCTGGCCGGCAGTGGCCGCCTACACGTAGCCGAAGTGTTAGTGTGGTGTAGTGTGCCAAATGAATATATGATTTGCAATCTGCGAAGAAGGTTAGCAGGCAAGTGAGCAGGCAGGCAGGCAGGCAGGCAGACAAAGAATGGTCCTGTGCACAAGGACAAGATGCAAACGGGGACTGCCCCATAGGTCGAACTCCCGTTGGGTCGAACAACGTCGGCACGTTAGATAATCACCAGCGAGTGTCGGCAGGTTAGATAATCACCCGCGTCACGGTTACTAAGGTTAGGTTTAGGGTTAGGTTTAGGTTTAGGCATAGTTTTACTGAGGTTAGGGTTAGGGTTAAGGTTAGAGTTTGGTGGTCAATCCAAAGAGTGTTCGACCTAATATAATGACATGTTACCGATGCAAACTCGGAATCAAACACACACTTGACAACAGCATCTGCGACGCGACGTGAGCTTGTATGTCTGCTGTTAACCGGATGTGTCCCACAAGGTCAAAGGTTCAAGGTGTTCTTTATGGTATAACATATTATGTACACAAGAGAACAGTAAAATTACTTTTGTTCTGTTTCCTCAGGCCTTGTAGCAGCATTAATAATGATAATTGAAAAAAAGAATGATAACAGTTTATATGTGAAACGGCACATGCTGCTGACTCCATCTGGACGTCTGGACGTGTACACTTTTTTACGGTCTATGGGTTTGCCGCTCTGACATCATGCTCTGACATCACTGTGATGTCAGGGGAACCACTCCAACAGATGGGTTTGCCGCTCTGACACACTTTTGAGCGGTGGTCACAACGCTCCTATACGTGGCCGTGTGTGTGTGTGGGTATGTCTGTCTGTCTGCGTCCGTGTCTGTCTGTCTGTCTGTCTGTCTGTATGTAGCCTACAGTACCTTTTTTGACCACACATGTTAAGGGAGGGGCGCTGTTGTTCAGGCCAGACCAGACACACACACACACACACACACACACACACACACACACACACACACACACACACACACACACACACACACACACACGGATGGATGGATGATGGATGGATACCAGTGGCGGCCTGAGTGACATGCATTTTATTATTAATATTTTGTTTAATATTGTTTTAATATTTTTTATTATATATATATACAGGTGTATATATATATTTGTTTTGCTGTTGCGCAGCCTCCACGACCACCGCTCAGTTCACACAGGTGTGATTTTTTTATGGTCTATGGGTTTGCCGCTCTGACATCACGCTCTGGCTTCACTGTGATGTCACACTAACAGAATCCCTTTTTATGCCCATATATGGAGGGCCTGATGTCATCGATATTAAGCCCATATCTAACAGGACTTCATATGGGAATGCCCATATATGGAGGCAACATCGGCCACATACCACTATAACAGAATCCATATATGGCCAAGACAGATGGCCAAGACAGCCCATATCTGTGTGGCTGGTTCTACAGACAGGGATCTCCATGGGCATAAAAGTGTATGATGTCAGATGTCATACACATCATAGGACCTTCACATAACGAATAACTGAGTAAGCATGTTTGGGCTCTCACAGCATATCTCCATACACTACATGGATTTCCATATATGGGTACCAGGGGTCTCCATATATGGGTAACTGGTCCGCTATACATCACTGGCAAGATGGCCAAGACATGGCGCGGGCGAGGTCGCTTGTCGCCCTGAGGCGTCTTACTAGTAATAATAGTAAACATATAATAAACAAGTAAAAACAACAGAATAATCAAGAAAGAGAACAATTTTTCAGTTATCCTATGTGCTTGCTGTGTGCGAGGTTCTAGCCCTAACCCTACTCCTAGGTACTATAAACAGCTGTAGTGTGACCTGGGCTAGTGTCCTTGACGCGTTATTATGATTCACACCACAGCTCCAGGCGGAGCCGCTCGTTTCGTGTGACCAACGTCGTTAGGTTTAGGCATAGTTTTACTGAGGTTAAGGTTAGGGTTAGGGTTAGAGTTAGGCATAGTTTTACTGAGGTTAACGTTAGGGTTAGGGTTCGAGTTAGGCATAGTTTTACTGAGGTTAAGGTTAGGGTTAGGGTTAGAGTTATGCATAGTTTTACTTAGGTTAAGTGCACGGTGCAAAAGAAGCGCTCCCTAGCTCCGGTTCAGCCAATCAAAAGCTTCCGTGGGCGGGGTTTGCCTGGAGCTGTGGTGTGAATCATAATAACGCGTCCTGGACATTGCTCAGTCAGAGATAATGCAAGGGAGCCCCCAGATTTTTTTTAATTTTTTACATTAAACACTTGAACCCTCGCATCCCTATTCTGGGGATAACATAAGCCGATATAGACAATCTACAAGCTCAAAAGTGTCTGACATGTTGTTAGCTTGTAGATCGGCTATTTTCGGCAGAGCAGACAAGGCCCGGGCCGGCCTTGCGGTCCAGGCACCTAGGCCTCCTAAAGCGGGTTCGAGTACCACTCCCGAGTACCACGAACATTGCAACCTCGACAGAGTGCAGTTCTAGTTTCCTGTCTGTCTCCACTTACTCTATCAACGAAGGCAAAAAGCCCCTAAAAATATATTTAAACAAAAAGAGCAGACCAAGTACCGAGCCAAAGGTCAAAGGTATTGAGGGTTTAAGTCAATAACATTTATGTCTGAAAATACACGTTCATATGCTCCAAAAACGTACTTTTATTATAGGCAACTGGCTGCAACGTTTCGACTTTACGTCTTCATCAGGCAAAAGTTGAGTTTTTCTCCTTCCATTATCTGATACCTTGATGTCCAGCACCTGGCCTGAATATAGGCTTGAGATGTGCACACAATATTGTCTATGAAAATACACATGGACATGAATCCAATATGTAGTGGGGGGGTCCCTGCTTCATCTCTCTCTCAGCTAGGGGGTCCCCTGATCTTGAACGATCACGCATGACGACGAGATAACGAGCAAGGTGGCAAAGAGCGCCAAGGATGAGGGACAGGGGTGGGATGGGAGGGAGAAAAAGTGGCGTGTATAACAAAAGAAGTCGTATTTACCGTATGTTTTGTTTTATAGCTCAGGGCGTAGGAGTGGCTGGTAACTTCATCAGCGGGCCGTAATTATCTCTTGTGCTTCTTTTATTATCCCTGTTGTTGTCCTCACAGCCTCCGAGGAGAAAGGGGAACCAGGAGGAACAAGCTCTGAAGACACAGCACCGAGCAGCAGGGGGGCTGTCTGTGCTAACGTGGAAACAAATGGTGAATAGAATAGCATCACTGAGGTGAGGGAGGAAAATGAACTGTGAGACTTTTTCACCGCTAATCAGTAACTAACCGCCAGACAAGGTTGTGTGTGTGTGTGTGTGTGTGTGTGTGTGTGTGTGTGTGTGTGTGTGTGTGTGTGTGCGTGCGTGCGTGTGCGCGTGCGTGCATGTATGAGCACGTGAGCATGCACGCCTGTCTGTGTGTGTCCAATGGACGGAAATTGTCAAACAAACGTTGGATAGTGTAATTAATTGTGTTTGAATGGGGGGACTAGATGTTGAAAAGGAAGCAAGAAAACACTGTCACAACACACACGCACGCGCGCCGCGCGCACGCACACACCCACACACACTGCACACACACACACACACACACACACACACACACACACACACACACACACACACACACACACACACACACACACACACACACACACACACACACACACACACACACACACACAGCTTTAGTCTAATCTTTGCAAAGGAAGGCTGTGATCCACAGTGCTTGTCTTTGCAGGTCCCCGCTGAGAGCGAGCACACAAACCAACAAAATGTTTTGCCTCTTCAACAACTTCCACAGCTGCTATTGAAGATGGTCCAAAAACGGTGTCCCTGGCCAACAAGCTAATGGAAGATCTGACTTCATAATGTATAGAAGAATTTGCTTTCTAAGGTGGCATAAAGTAATATTGCATTCGCTTATGAGCTTAGCTTGTCAGACGATTCTGTCAGAACGTTGTGAAATTTGTCGATGGCGCAAAAATGGAGGCCATGCAGCATTAGGATAATTAACTGTGTTTTAGAGCAACTTTAAAAAGATACAATAAGAAAACAAAATGTATTTAATCAAAATGTACACTGATTTGCCTTGCAAACTACTCTGGGAGAGCTATAGACTAAACTGTAAGATGCTTGAAAAAGTGTTGAGGTGAACATTGTCATTGCAGTGGTGGGCCACCTGGGTCGTGTGCACTGTGTGCTTGGACATAATGTGCGTGTGTGCGCGCGTGCATGTTTGCTGGGGGGTGTGTGTGTGTGTGTGTGTGTTGGGGTACAGGCAACCGCCAAACTACTGACCAATTGCAGCGAAATCACACAAGCGCAGCCCACTTATTCAATTTTGCATTTCGGAGCCCCCCCCCCTCTCTCTCCATGCTCCCTCCTGCTTCTGCATCACTATCTCTCCCATTAGTCCCCCCCCCCTCTCTCTCTCTCTCCCTGGACCCCCCCACCCCCTCCCTCTCTCTCCCCCTTCCTCCCCTTTGCCTCTCACCCAGTTCATTGTACCAAAGGAGATTTTCTCCATTGAGGGCCAGTCTCTTAGGTAACCCCAGCCCTGCATGAAATGAGGAGAGAGAGGGTGAGTGTGTGTGTGTGTGTGTGTGTGTGTGTGTGTGTGTGTGTGTGTGTGTGTGTGTGTGTGTGTGTGTGTGTGTGAGAGAGAGAGAGAGAGAGAGAGAGAGAGAGACGGGAGAGAGAGAGCGATGGGCGGGGAAAACGGAGGGAGCGAGCGAAGTGAAATGTGAAAGCAGCAGGAGGAAGCCAGCAGAAGGAGTTGAGGACGGAGAGGGTGAAGGACGCAGGGGTAGAGAAGAGGACAGGAGAGGGACAGAGAGAGAGAGACAGAGAGAGAGACACACGCAGATAGAGAGAGAGAGACAGAGGAGAGTGAAAGATGGAGGTGTAATAGGACAAGTGCACGGCTGTCGACAGCGATTCGCCTAACACAGGATGCCAAGCCGAAGCTGGAGGAAGAGGAGAGAAGAGGATGTTTGTGTGCCGTGTAGACGTAAGGACCCAAATGTCTGTGACTGGAAGGAATCCTTTTTTTTTTTTCTTTTTTTTTTTTACTAATTCTAGGATTCAGAAAACTTTTTCTTTTTTTTAGGCCTCATCCGGTCCAAACCCTGCACGGACCCCGATGTCGGGAGCTTTAGTGTCCCTCTTTTCCTCTTGCCTTTTCTGAGGTTTCTTTTTTTACCTTTAGTTTATTCCACATGGTCTGCGCGATAGATATTTCTCCATCATTCACTGTTTGTGAGTGTCCAGGCCACACAGGGTTATATAGTTAAGTTAGTATAGGCTGTGATATTTTATACTTTCGAGAATCCTTAATTTGTTTTTGTCTTTTTCTTTCTTTTCTTGTTTTGCCTTAGCTTATATTGCTATGGCTAGGTTAAATATACAATATGTATTTATTTATTCTGTCCTAATCACACTTTTTGATGAAGGCATCATTATGGTGGAGCTTGGCAGCTAGAGCGTGGTTTTCGAGTTTTTAGTCATTTAAATTGTGTTGGGGTTTAATCACTCGAGTTGACCACACCAACTTTAGTTGGGTTTAATTTGTAGCTGGGTTGAGGCTATAGGCCTCGAGGAGATGAGGATTTCTTCTCAAGTGAGCTCCGTCATTTCAAACAGGGTGCCATGATTCCACTGAGTCGCAGTCATAGGTCTAACCCAGGATGATTGACATTGGCCTTTTGTTTTTGCTGCAGGAAGTTGGAAGAACTGCACAACTTTGACCTATACATACTTTGAAGATGCTCTTGTGTGAAACTGGAATTATGGGATGTTTTAGTTTGGTTTTGTTTTGTTATGAGGGGGTTTTGTTCACGATGCTAGTAAACTCCATCTAACTTTGGGAGTTTTTCTTTTTCTTTCTTAAACCTTTGTAGCAAAATATAATATTGCAGCTCTTCAGGGTACATTATTTGAAATTAAGTTTTCTATTTATTTCAGATTTTAAACTTCGGGACAAGACCTTTTCCAGCAAAATTTGTTAGAATTTGTGAGACCATTCAGTGCAAAAAGTGGGTGGGTAGGCCTACCTACCCGAACTGGAGTCTATTAACTGTAAAAGAGGGAAAGGGAGCTTTCTGTCTCTTGCTCTAAAATGCTGCCATTCCTGCTGGACCACGCTGCACTACAGAATGGTGGGCGCACGCACACACATAGACACACACAGACACACACACACACTCAAACACACACACACACGTGCACGCGCAGCCGCATGGGGTTCAACTTGAATAGGCCCCTAGGCCTCAAGCAAAGACCACATCGTTTGGATAAAGACTGGCACTCAAACCTGATTTTTTTCTTCTTTTTTTAACGCCTCACAGAGCAAATCAGATAGAGAGAGAACATTGCTGTGTATATACTGTATAAGATTAAGGGAGCTGTGGATTATTTTGTATTCGTGTTTAGTTTTTTTTTACCTTTTTCCATTTCAGGATTATACTTTTTTTAAAATTTTCAAACCCCTACCTCATTTCTGCGAGGGAGTTTCAGCCACTTGAATTAATTTTATCGCTGGCGGCTGTATGGGCCACCATGGCGTCTAAATCATAATGCTGCTCTCTAACGTGGTGGCCGTTGAGTTATCATCATCTCTGGGTTCCTCTTTTGTCTGCTTTGATCCGTGTGGCCGTTGTTGGGGTGGGGGGTGAGGTGGGGTGGGGTGGGGGTGGGGGGGCACTCAGTCTTCTCCTCCTTTTGTAACGTAGGAGGTCACCGTCGCTGGGGTCCCCCGTTTGGACGGGGCCTGCCTCCCCTACCCCGCCCCACCCCCGGGTGGTGACCCCGTCCGTTTATCATGATGTCACACCAACCACTGAGGAAGGATGAGTTAGCGTGTGATCCCGCTCTTCTCTTCTCTTCTCTTCTCTTCTCTTCTCTTCTCCAGTGTTTCTCAAACGTTCAAATTTCAAGGTCTTCCTTTAACTCTGACAGTGTACAAATGGAACCAAATGGACCCTAATGGGTCCAGTTAGTTTCATTTGTACACTGTCAGAGTTACAGACTTGTATGGGTCAATTTAGATTCCCCTAAAGGAACACACAGAGTCCCTGGAATCCACTTTGAGAACCACTACTCTTCTCTTCTCTTCTCTTCTCTTCTCTTCTCTTCTCTTCTCTTCTCTTCTCTTCTCTTCTCTTCTCTTCTCTTCTCTTCGTCTACCTGTGCTGGTGAGTGTCCATTCAGCGGTCATATTTCATCATCCATCTGAGCTGTGGAGGAAGCTGTGGGGGATTTTCTTTGGATTGGAAACTCACTCTTCTCATCTCTGAAGCTATTGAGTTGCTGCTGCCTGAACTGACCTCGCTAACCTTGGTGGGTGGCTGGGGCTGCGAGCCGGACTCCCTGTCCCTTTGTCCGTCCAAGCATCCATAACAATTGTCGTGGAGCTTGTTCATGTGTGTGTGTGTGTGTGTGTGTGTGTGTGTGTGTGTGTGTGTGTGTGTGTGTGTGCGTGCGTGCGTGCGTGCGTGCGTGCGTGCGTGCGTGCGTGCGTGCGTGCGTGCGCGTTGGTGTGCGTTGTGCATGCTTGTCAGCATGTGCCCTGTCCTGTCCATTTGTCTCCTCCAGGTGTCTGTCCGTCCGTCCCTGTGTGGCATGGATGCATGCGTGGGTGCATGCATGCATGCATGCCTGAGGGTGTTGCATGTGTGTGCACGCTGCATGGAGCCCAGAAAAAGGGGGGTCCGGGGCTGATTGTCCAAACGCAATTCTTGTGTGTGCCTCTGTGAGAGCAGGAGTTGTGGATGGACATCATGCCCCTGACCTCTGCAGAACTCCAGAGGACATCACAGCACGGCGGAGAGGAAAGGCACAAAGATTCTTTACAGGGGTGCTTGCAGAAACGAGAGGAGAGATCGGTACACGTTACAACCCTCAGTGTTCTTTTAACGCAGAGGGCTTACAAACTGAACCAAATGGACCCGTTTGCGGGTCCATTTGCTTCCGTTTGTACGCTCTCTGAGTTACAAATGGATAAAACAACAGGATTTTACTGTGAACAGACTGTGAACAGACAGAGAGAGGGGGGGGGGGGGGGGACGAACAAGAACAGGAGACGATAAAAGTGAAAGGTGAGAAAGGTGAAAGACAGGATCAGGGAAAGACTGAGAAGGGGAGAGAAAGAGAATTAGGGAGAAACTAACATAGGGAAACCCTTTCAAAGTGGTGTTTCACTTTCAAAACACTTATAGGCCTACGTCTACTTTGGCTTTTGTGTGCACCGCAAACAGTTTTTAAGTTGATTTGTTTCAATATTTATATATTTGATATTCATTAGAGCAGACACGCTTCTGTATAAGCCCATTGAACTTCACTCTCCATTTTAAACATGTTAGACTATGTTAAATATTGCTTCCTGGTCTGGTGACTGATATTGTCCTAAAGCGTGAGGGGGCCATTTTTTTTCAATTACTTTTTTAAACTTTTATTTGTATTTGTATAAGTTAAATTAAAACAAAGTTAAAAAGGTTATTGAGAAAACACGGCCCTCACGCATTAGAACAATATCAGGCACCAGAACCAGGGATGTGTGTTTTCAATGAGTCTTATAGGTTATAAGAAAATGGAGACTTAAGGTCAATGCATGTATATAGGAGGGGGGGGGGGTGTCTGATAAAATGAATATCAAATATCTAAATGTACTGAATCAAGCAACTTGAAATATTTCTGGGGACGTTAAAAGGACTTCAGGAGTGTCTTAAAACCACTCGACATTTCTTGATGATACCTTTATCAATTCCAAATGCTGCAAGAGGGCTTGTGCCAGGCCTGCTGTATTGTCTTTACATCCACATCCATATTACTTTAGCTTAGCTCACGGGAACCCAAGTTTAGTGTTGGCCTCAGTCAGTTATTTATCATATTAAATAACACAAGTAGTGATGTTCTGTCTGTGACCCTGCAAGAATAGAAACCACTTTTCTAGGGATTTCTTAACCTCTAAAGAAATACTGTAAATTGATAATTGCAGAAGTTAAAGGGCCACTTCACACATGTTCAATAATCTTCATGCGGTCTTTACTAACGATCAAGGCATAATTGTCTGTCTTTTCAATCTGTTTAGAACTCAGAGGAGAGCTGTGACTATAGTTCCGAAGCATGCCTACCAATGTCATCATATGTAGCCAGGTTTGGTCATTTTAAAACAAATATTGGCATACATTTCAGCATGCTAACTTTTCAGAAAGAGAAAGGCCCCTTAATGAGACACAGAGTGAGTAGACAAAAATGTGTCATCTTATTATGAGCAGGACCAATTATATATGAAAATAAGGTTGAAAATGATTGAAGTGCTCATCTAAGCACTCATCTTGACCAGTGTACGGGGACCACCAGTGGTCCTTGGCGAGGTTCCAGGTGGTCCCCAGCTAAATTATTATTATTACACCTGCATTAACAGGTCTTCTAAGCGAAAACCCATGGTAGGGTTCAAAAATACACAGCAAAAATCCTGAGTGTTCATTTTACTCATTTAACCAAAAAAAGTGACTTGTAGAGCCAATAGTAGTCAAAAATACAAATGAAATGAAAGGTAGCTGACCATGGGAACTTTCACTTCATGTAAGAAAGAAGACAAACTTTCAAACTGTAAAGAGGACTGCAGCAATGTCTTTATAGTGACTCCAAATCAAGTTCACTCTTTTATAGGATAAGATTGACACAAACCAAATCATGTTTCATGACATGGCTATTTATAACTTCACAAAGCTCATTAAGACTAGAAAACACTTGATAATATTTTGATATATTTGATTTGATACATGTTAGTGCAATACATGTTTGGATTTAGTTTTTTATGCAGTGGTGGAAAAAGTACTACTGCCAGCTCAAGTAAAAGTACCATATTTTCCTCTGAAATGCAGTGGAGTAGAAGTGAAACTATTGGAAATTGGAAATACTACAGTAAATAAAAAAATACCTAAAGATTTTACATAAGTACAGTACTTGAGTAAATGTACTTACTACTTATGGTAGTTATGTTACACCACTGCATAGAGTAAAATTACAGGTCAATTTGTTTTAAAGATGTAATGTAGGTCGGTGGCTACTGCCTATACCAGTGGTGTAAAGTACATTTACTCAAGTACTGTACTTAAGTACACTTTTGAGGTATTTACTTTACTTCAGTATTTCCAACTTCCAATAATTTTACTTCTACTCCACTACATCTCAGAGACAAACATTGTACTTTCACTCCACTACAATTATTTGAAAATCTTAGTTACTAGTTAATTTGTAGATGTAGATATTTATTACAAAACATACATTAACTACTTCAGCCCTTTATGCATTTCGGCCATTTGAAAATAGACGATCTACAAGCTCACAATGTGTCGCAATGAGACACATTTTGAGCTTGTAGATCTGCTATTGCCAAAGGATCTTTATACATTTGAAAGCTTGTGAAATGGGACATTCAGCATAACGTGTACTTTCTACTTTTTGGTACTTTAAGTATATTTTGATGTTTTTGATAGTTTTACTCAAGTAAATTTGCTTGAGTAAAAAGTACTGTATTGATACTTAAAGGAGTAGTTCACCCTCAAAATGACTTTTTTTCTATTGATTATACTCATACTATGGAGACTCAATAATATTTGTCGCATTCCTAAGACAAAAATGTGATTACAATAAATTGACTCCCATTGATTCTAGATGGGGACCCAATGGGGGACCCAAATGCTACTGGGTCCCCATCCGGAATCAATGAGAGAAAATTTTACTATAATCCAAATTTGGTCTTAGGAATGCGACAAATACAAATACATATTATTGAACTCAAGTCTCTATGGCGTGATCAATGGAGGGGGGTGAACTACTCCTTTAAGTAAAATAAATGTTCCACCACTGGTGGCTATACTGGAAGGCTTCGAGTCGCAAGAGGCATAAAGGGGGCCTGAAGAATAGCACTCACCGTATTAAGTACAGTTGAATGTGTCCGGTTTGCACTTCAGCTTCCCTGTTCTCTCTGGGCCGGCTGTCGCCTTTCACCACCGGACATCTGAAAGAGAGGAGGGTCCTGCTAGATTTGCACTGGGTACCACCACGCACTGCCCTGGGAATGGCTGAGGAGAGGGAGGGGACAGTGAGAATGAATGAGGAGGTGCATGAAACCCTGCATGTGCTGTGTGTGTGTGCGTGTGCGTGTGCGTGTGCGTGTGTGTGTGTGTGTGTGTGTGTGTGTGTTTCTCTGCATGATTGCCTCTGTGTGTTTTTCTGTGTTTGGTGAAGTTCTTGCGGGGCCATACTTGGAGAGAGAGAGAGAGAGAGAAGAGAGAGAGAGAGAGAGAGAGAGAGAGAGAGAGAGAGAGAGAGAGAGAGAGAGAGAGAGAGAGAATAGGGGGAATAACTAAGGGTGAGAACTTTGCAAGGTAGTGGGGACAGATAGAATGGGAGAGAGAGGTTGACAAAGAGACAGAGTGAGGGGCAGAGTAAAAGTGAAGGAGAGGAGGAGAGGAGAGGAGAGGAGAGGAGAGGAGAGGAGAGGAGAGGAGAGGAGAGGAGAGGAGAGGAGAGGCCATTTTCTGGAGGGAAAAAGAGGACAAGGCACTTTTGAAATTCCGCCTGGGAGATAACGCAGGTCTGTTGCTTCACAGCGAGAGCAAACGTAAATTGGTGAGATTTATAGATCCAGACGGCAGGAAGCTACAGCCACGGTCTGGGAAATATGTAGAGGAAGAAAGGGCGAGTGAGGGGAGAGCGAGGAGGAGGAGAGAGAGAGAGAGCGAGAGAGAGAAAGAGGGAGAGATCAAGAGGGAGGCAGCATTAATATGCTAATGAGCGGAGTGAATGCACAACAGGCCCACTGACGGGCCTAATCACTGGTGGACACACACTGCGACCTAATCCTTCACACAGCGCACGCAAACCACACACACGCACATACGCACGCACGCACGCACACACACACACACAAACACACACACGCACGCACTCACTCACACACTGAAACAGGCAGGCCCACGTGTATAGAGAGTAGAGACATGCAAGTGTAAGCATGCACACGCACGCGCGCATACATGCACACACACACACACACACACACACACACACACACACACACACACACACACACACACACACACACACACACACACACACACACACACACACACACACACACACACACCGGCCAATACACAATCTTCCCACCCATTCATTCACATGATGTAAACAGTTAAAAGCACACAAACAGGCAGCATGTAAACAAACAAATCAAATGCACAGATGAATGCAAGCATCCCTCGGTTTGACTGATATGAACCTACCCACAGACTCAACAAGCATGCACGCACACACACAAACATAAACAAACATGTGTCTGTTTCCTCCTGTAATGATCTCTACTCTAAGCTTCCCTATAGTCTCTGGTATTATTGACATAAGAGTCTTGTGTTCCATCTGCCACTCAATAAAGGCTAGGCAGTAACAGAATGGAAGCTTGAATCTGAATGTTTCAGGGAGAGGAGAGAGGAGAGGAGAGGAGAGACCGAATCATCCTACAGTACACCAAGCATAAATCACAATCCCTATTCACTCAATGGAGTATCACGTACACAACATTACCATGATTAAATATTGTCTGGGCTGCAACAAGTTGACACGAGCGATACTGATATTTAAATGTTCCATGGGACAACGCAGGACAACACAATTGAAAAGCCATTCTGCATGATTTAGCTGGCAGTTTTCCCCAACAATTTCCCTGCAATATCTTGTCATATAATGTTTGAATGACCAGTCCAGAGTCACTGATCGATGACATGTCTATCGATATCAATTTGTGTATTAGCCAATTCACATGTAACGTTATTTTGCCAATCATGCAGGAGATTATGTTTTTGCACCTGGCCGTCTCGTCTGTGTACAGCTAATCTCCGGCACCGCTGGACTGATTGCCATCAAACTTTGCATGCACCCTCCCTGTAGAGTAAGAGAGAACCACCACCCACATTGTGAGTGGTTGTCTCACCGCTTCCACTTCTGCCCATAGCGGGCAGTAGCCTATTACAAAACAAAACAATGGTGTTACTTAGTTACATTTAAGACCTATATTTCCTATGTTAGCAGAGAGAAAAAGGAAAACCATCCAATGTGTTTCCATGAATGAGCTTGTCTCTGTCAACGGAAAGTTACAGGGATGTTACACAGAAATCGATGGCAGAGATTGAGAGAAGGCAGAGAGGTTATTCTTAAGGTTGTGGAAGTATTTACATTATTTTTGGATTTGTTTGGTGAAAGGAGAAAGATTAGAAAAGCAAATTAGCCTATAGTGCCAGTATGCCTTGGTGAAGCTCCCCAACACTGTGGCCACACTGGTAGGCAGCGCGCTTGATTTCATGGATACCAAACTTAATCGTAATTAGTTGTAATTCCTCATAAAGGGGTTTTAAAAGTCGGCAACGTACCGGTAAAATGTTATCAACACAACAGTATAATTTTTAAAGGAATCCTAATGTATTGAGGTACTTTTAAAATGCACCCAACACTGTCCACGACTGACACAGCCCTGGGTAGGCAACCCGACCTGCAGGAGATCTGCACTCCAAGGAGCACAAGCACTTTAGCTGTAGTTCTGTTTTGTGTGATTCCATGTTTTACCCCTAGAGGGTACCATAACATCAGCAAATTGGAATGTCCAACTCACAGTCACAATAAAATCCTAATGAATGGCCTTTTCCATCAGGGCCTATGAATAAAGCTCAGAAAGCAAGCATATGATCGTGGTGTGTGTGTGTGTGTGTGTGTGTGTGTGTGTGTGTGTGTGTGTGTGTGTGTGTGTGTGTGTGTGTGTGTGTGTGTGTGTGGTGTGGTACGTTTTGTAATATTGTAATTAAATAATACTGAGAATAGCACACCATTATTACGGTAATAGCAGTCTACTTTATTTTCTTTTACCCTGCTTATAAAGTGTTTAAAAAGGAAAATAAAGTAGATTGCTATTACCGTAATAATGGTGTGCTATTCTGAGTATTCTCAGTATTTTCTAGTGGCAAAAACAAAATAAACATGATAAGAGCTGCTGAAAAAAGGAGTAGTATATGCACATAAGGTACCCATTTTCTTTAAACACTGGACCCAAACAAATATCAAATGAAGAAAAAGACAATGTCTGCACACAATATATGTTGCTCTCTTGTCTTTTTCTTAATTATTTTTTAACCAAACAACATTTCACCCATACAGGGCTTCATCAAGTTGTTCTTTCTTCAAGAGTTAGCCAACACCACCCCTACATGCATTTAAATCACTGGTTTAACTGAAAAAATCACTAGAAGAGGAGATAAATGCATGTTCCACCATAGAAAGGAGGTGTCATTCACTGCTGCTGTTTTTCTCCATTTCATAGTTTTATATGTTTTGATATGTAATATTGTGTTACTTTCATGCTATATTGATGAATTGAATATAGGAGCACAATGGAAACAAGCTTCCCCAGGACGTGTGTGTGCTATCCTTTTAGCCTTAAAGGGATATTCCACTTTCAAAAAACTTTTGGTCATTTTATTGTTTAATCAGGCTTTTATGAACACCCTGGACAGTTTTTAATTTGCTTGATTCAGTATTTAGATAACTTCAAACTTCATTTTAACCATGATAGATTCATTAAAAACACCCATTATTTATTCTGGTGACTCATATTACCCTCCTAATACGTGAGCAGGCCGTGTTTTTTCAATAACTTTTCATTAAAAATATATTTTAAAAGTTATTGGAAAAACACGGCCTGCTCACATATTAGGAGGGTAGTATGAGTCACTAGAAAAAATAATGGGTGTTTTTAATGAATCCATGGTTAAAATGGAGTTTGAAGTTACAATGGGTGTGTGGAGAGAAGCCCATAAGCTGTTTCCCTGTTGAAAGCGGAATATCCCTTTAATGTCAGACTGTTCCACGTGCCGTTTGCATATTTTAACTAATAAATTATTCAATCAATCAAAAAAAAAAAAAAAACATATCCTTTGCAAAAATGCAAGAAAAACATGCTACTGTATACCCTTCATAAAGACAGACAGGTACACAATAGCCCGACCGTTATCTGTCAATAGGACCCCCTGAGCACTTGAAATGCGTCTCTGAACTTGTCTTGACCTCTCGACCTCTCGTGTCACTCACACATCAGTGCCATGAGAGGTGCAACAGCAGGACTGTCCAATCCATCCTGACACCAGCAGCAACACACACATTACAACCTGCAATAACTTCCACAGCCACTGCTGTACCACCATTATACTAGACCAGGGGTCTTCAACATTTTCAGGCCAAGGACCCCTTAGTTGAGAGAGAAATGAAGCGGGACCCCCACAACCATAGTTTCATTGTTTGACAGCACAATCATCAGTGTATTTTGGATTCATGTCAATGTGTGTTTTGAGATATTTAACCACATGAACCGTCAATACTTAATTAACTTGGCCTTTCACTCTGTACTTAGTCTGCTCTTCTTCCCCTCTACACGAAACCTCTTTGCCAAAAATAGCCGATCTACAAGTGCTTGTAGATCGGCAATTTTTTGGCTTAAGTTCACAGACTATGGACGCTATAGGGTTCAAGTGGTTAAATATAGGCCTATAAAGAAGACAACAAGTTTCTATCACTCAAAGATTTGGAGGACCCCCTGAAGTAAACTCTGGGGACCCCGACCCCCTGTTGAAGACCTAGGCAGTGGTGTGAAGTAGATTTACAATAAGTGTGTACTTAAGCACAATTTGAGGTGTTTAATTAGTGGAGTATTTCCCATTTTCTGTAGGCTACTTTTACTTCTACTCCACTACTTCTCGTATCCAACAGTTGTACTTTTACTCCACTACAATTATTTGAAAACTTTAGTTACTAGTTACTTTGCAGATATTAAATTGCAATATTGTAAAATATACATTAACCACTTTTGGTCAAGTAGGCCTACATTTTGAATCCCAGGCCAGACTTTTACTTAAACAGAGCATTTTTACATTGCAGTATTGATACTTTTACTCAAGTAAAACATCTGAGTACGTTTTCCACCACTATATAGACAGATAACATAATGTCAATTTGTCAAAATCACTCACACACACCATCATAATCACGATTTCATTCTTGCAGGCAGGGGAGACCGAGGGAGCTAGGGAAGGGTGACTGCGCTGAGAGCCAACGTGAGGGGGGAATGACTCTGAGACACTCGCACCCACGTACACGCGCACGCACACACACACACACACACACACACACACACGGGGCCTAGTCTGAGAGTCCCCTCCACATAAATTCATGCGAGGAAGCGCTGCCATCATAAACGTCAGTATTACATCCAGACTGTCTGTCCCTATATACTGCATGCGATGTTGTTGTTTTTATTCCGTTTACTTGGATAGCGATCGGATTAACGTACGTTGCAGAATATAAGGCTATAAACACTTTTTTTTTCATCAGGCGTGTTGCTGTGCTGCGAATGCATATATAGCTAGCTTAGCTTTAGCATTAGCTAGCTAAGTGTTTAGATGTACACCCATGATATTGTTACACATGCGTTACATTCCACACCGTTGTAGTTATGTTGCTTTAACAACGAAACACGCGCTTTGTTTGTTTATTTTTGCACGGCCGGCCGGCGTGGCGAATGAATTTTAGCCACGAATGCAGTGAAAGTAGCCTTAGTTTACGAGCAAGGTATATTAAAAAAGAAGGTACGGTCACCGACGTCATTTTCGCTATCACGCAATTCCAGCCGGCAGATTCTTTGCAAGATGGGAGCCAAGCTGCAGCTAGAAGTTGGGTGAAATGCATTGGAGTCTCAAACACTATTTCTGAATGATTGAGACCTCCAAAAAATGCTCAGCTCAGAGACACAGAGACTTGCTCACTTTAGCTTGCTCGACGGTCTCACGTCACGTGGCTCAAGTCCACTTGAGATTGCGGCCAAGTCTGGCAACCAAATCTCGTGATAATTCCGAGCTAGAAATCGGAAGTGTTAGTTGTAAGTAGTGTTGCCATGTTTGCTTTTTATAAGCGACCTTGGGCTTATTTGTTTGTAAAGTTGCTTGTAAATATTGGTAGTTGCTAAAAGTATTGGTATCAAAATGTAATTAAAAGTACCAAAAGTACTCAAGATTTCAAATGTATAAAAATCTTTTGAAAATAGCAGATCTATAAGCTAACAATTTGTTGCATTGTGACACGTTGTGAACTTGTATATTGGTATTTTAATGTATACAGTAGGCCTATAGTATAGGTTTAAAGTACTCATAGTGCCCGGCCCCTAGTTGCTTCTTTTGAGCTTGTTTTCCTAGACCGGGTTGCTTATTTCTCACAGAGTGAGTAGCCTACAGTGATTTGTACTGTCATGAAACTGTACTTTTTTCTATTGCAAACTTCTAATAAATTCTTCAATCAATCAATCAATCACAGAATTTTAGACGCCTTAGTAAAATTATAGTGTACACATCAAAAACATATTGGCTGGAAAACAACCTGTGATATGCATTCTTTTATATTCCTGAAACGATTAACTGACAAAGGACACAATCGTTCAGAAATAATGTATTCACATTCACAAGCTGGTCCAGCTGGCTGCCATAGACTCCAATGTATTTCACAGAACTTCCGGTTAGTTTTGGCTCCCATGAGCGTCAATGGCGTCTGCCTGCCCGGCCACTAAGCTGACTACACCTTCTTTATTTTAGCCTTGTTTACGAGCTAGCCCGAATGCTAACTTCTTTAGCCAGCTGGTGGTTTGTTGCCATTCGTCCGTCGGGGCCGGGGGGCTCCACCTATCTCCTGGAACGGGACGTTTCGGTGTGTGTGTGTGTTGTTGAGGCTGAGGCTATGTATTATTCATACTGTCTGTGTCTGGTCTGGGGGTCA
Organism: Nannobrachium achirus; assembly: GCF_963921795.1. Classification (NCBI taxonomy): domain Eukaryota; kingdom Metazoa; phylum Chordata; class Actinopteri; order Myctophiformes; family Myctophidae; genus Nannobrachium; species Nannobrachium achirus. Next base: position 39,474,333 of record NC_137819.1, on the reverse strand, counting down.
GTAATCGATAACAAGGTGGACGATCAGCGCTCTGTTTAGGTTACCGAGGAGGGCTCGGCTTGTTGGCAGGCCTGGGATCAGCTGATTAGCTGGCTTTGCCTTGTAAAAGACATGTTTGATTTAAACAAATAATATGCATACAGATAATAGACACTTTGACAAGCTCTGGCTTTGGAGGTGAGGGAGTAAACAAAACAAAAATCGTTTTTGTTTTGTGTTTTATATTTTGTTAAGCTACGTTATGAAGCTCACACGCACCCCATTTATCTCTCTTTCTTGTGTTGGAATTTTTCAGCTGTTTTTGGTCCCCAACCTCCTCCTCGGGGCCCGGGCCGCAGTCCGCCGCGGTCTACAGTTTGGTAGCGGGCCGCTGACGGAGTGAAGCACGTCGGACTGTGTGTTGCTACCGAGCCGCCCCTGTCCCGGCTGTCTCGTCCCCCCAAGCACCAGCCAGCCACGGTGTCTAGTCTGTCATCATGGGAGACAGCAGAGGTGAGACAAAAACAACAACACTGGCTGTGTAACATTGTTGTTTCTTCTATAATTTTAACTGCCACAGAGTAATACAAACGTAACCAAAAATGTACCAGTAAAGGTTGCAAATTGCAACTCTAGATTTTCTTTTTAATATGTTGAGTTGCAACACCAACCATTGACAGCCAATGCATCCACACAGAAAAGTGTTATCTGATTTGCCAACATTGCAGCTGTATGGAAAGCTTGAATTATCCTCTTTCTATCTGCAAAGACAATGTTTTCATGAAAATCCACTGTAGATGTTATGAGCTACTTTCTGTCAATAAAATGTTCTAAGTGTTGGAGTTTGGAAGCGCTCGTTTTCAATAACGCAATGTCCTGCTGCCTCCTGCATTATGTGACTTTTTGAAACAGGTGGTAGCCTACGCAGGACCGTTGAGTGATTTTCCAACAGGCGTTTCCAAACTCCCAACTCCTGCACAGAATGTTATGGTGGCTTTATATGAAACACACACTTTGCAGATAGAAAGAGGATAATTAAAGCTGCGTTTAACATTGTTTAATATCTTCAGATAGGACCTTTCTGTTTGGATGTATGGGCTCATTGGGCTGTCAATGGTTGGTGTTGCAACTCTAGATTCAACAATAAAAAAGTTACAATTTGCAGCTACAGTAAAGGGTCCATTTGGTTACATTTGTATACTCCCAGAGTTAAAAAAAATGATACCTTTATCACTGATGGCTTTGCTGTGTATCAGACCGGCGCGAACTCTGCATTCAAAAATTGAGACATAATATCATGACAGTCCTTGCACATCGACGGGAGCGTGTAGAGGGGAATGTATAACAGATACAAATTATGATGACAGAAATAGTTCCCAAGACTGCAGGGCATATCAACAAAGGTTTCGGCTGGGGGAAACACACTGATACTATGTCACAGCATTTGTCAGCTGCCTCAGCAAGAGTTCACACTGGTGTCACATTGTGATTTAGCCCCGATGAGCTGTAATAAATCAATACAGCTGAATGTCTATATTTCCACCACCCTCTGCCAGGCAGTGCTCCCGCACAGTCCCATCATCAGCAAGTGTCGGTTCTGCTTGTAACACGATAACTTTGCACTTTATGAAATTGTGCGTGGACAAACTAGCCTGCCTCAACTATGTATCGCAGTCATATTTATTGCATGGGTGTGTACATTGGAGGACTTGTCTCGTTCGTGCTCATTTTGAAAAGTGCGTGAGTGCATGCATGCAGTCATAAAGCTGTGGTTGATGGAACTGCCAATCATGAGACACATGCTGTCCCCCGAAAAGGTCAAGAGTCAGTCTCTGAATGTCTAGATATTATCACATTTACACACCTGGTATTGAAATGTGTACACATAGGGTTTGGCTAGGCTGGTATGCACAGAATCAAATATCACAATATTATTTTTACTGGATAGTAAATGCCTCTAGTCAATACCGATATTCTGGCAATAATAGCTGGTTAAACTATGGTGAAAATAGCCCATCAAGCTCACAACCTGTTATTGTGAGCACGTTGCGTTGTGAAAGTATAAAATAAGGCTTAAGGGATTAAAACAAGGAAAGTAGATGTCAGTAGTCTCATTTCAAGATATCGATATAATATTGATTTATTGGACAGCACAAATTACACTCGGGGCAGCCGAGCAGGAGGAGAAAGGTTTTGTGATGCGAACTGTGGAGTCGTGGACACTGACTGGACTGTGACACTGCACAGGTTTGTGTTTGTTGTGGATTTCGCAGTGATTGTTGAGCTGGGGACTGAGCTGAAAATCGAACTGTTCTGCATGACGCACACACACAACCCTCCGATATAGCTCTCGCCTCTCAGAGCGGCATGAAACAGGAGCAAATTACCACACAAATCAAAGCTAGAAAGTGGGGATGGATCGGACATACACTTAGAAAGGATACAAGAAACATAGCAAGACAAGCCCTAGACTACAATCCTCAAGGCAAGAGGAAGCCAGGTAGACCAAAATCCAACTGGAGGCGGTCCACGCTTGATGAACTGTCCAAGACAGGGACCTCCTGGCAAGAAGCAAAAACTATTGTACAGAGGAGAGTGAGGTGGAGATCCATGGTGGACGCCCTATGCTCCCAAGGGGGCCAAGAGAGTTAAGTCAAAGTAAGTCAAGTCTCAGAGTGGCGGCCGAGGTGAGCTGCTGCTGCGCTCTCTCTAGTGTCTAGGGCAGGCTATTAGTCTCAAAAGTAATGGTGAAAAAGACCTGTCCGTTTTCCCCGGTTCCATTTCGAGGTCGGATCCAATTTAACTCAGCTACTTTTCGGATCGGATCCATCGGGCCGGGGCTAGATAAATCTGTATTTTTCTCAGGGCCATTCGGTTCAGTCCGAATTTCCTCTGTACCATTTCGGCTCGGCTCCCATTTTTTGGACCTGTGCTACCTTCTTCTACAGACAGTTGACCTATATGGTGTTCTTATTTGTTATTGCTATAATTATCCACTTTCAACTGGGCCTCCCTATTTTTTTATACATACTGCATGTCATTGTGAGGAAACCTTTTTTGAAAAGTTTCCAAAAATTGCAAAACTAGATCTAGAAGCTCACAACGCATTTATGTGAAACATTGTGAGCTTGTTGATAGGCTATTTTCTCATGACGCCATCGTATGAAATGTATTAAATAGGGTTACGTGGTTATGACAAGATTTGTGATAAAGTAATCAAAGTAGTCTCTCTCTCTCTCTCTCCCTCTCTCGTCCTCTTTTTATATTTCCATACCGCCAGACTCTCGGAGCCCTGACAGCTCCTCTGTCTCCTCCCCGGACCAGCGCTCACCGCCGCTGACGCCCTCTGCGGCGTCGCTCATGACCTCGCTGCCCTCCATCAATACGGCAGGGGTCAACAGTCCCATCAGCAGCATCGGCTCTCCCTTCTCCGTCATCAGCTCCTCGCTCGGCTCGCCCTGCCTCCCCGGCACGCCCTCCGTCGGCTATGGGCCCATAAGCAGCCCACAGGTAAATGGGAAAATGGTGGATTTATATAGTGCCCTTATCCAAGGCTGATTGTGCAATACATTCACCCATTCACACACAAATTCATACACTGTTGCAAGGCAATTAGGGGGTTCAGTGTGGAGTTCTCAAATTCTGCCCGACCTGACCATACTGGAACCCGACCCGACATTTAGGGTAGGGTAGGGCCTAAAATGTTTACTAATTAGTCGGGCCGGGTTGGGCCACAGGCTCAATGAAAAAAGAAAAAATATTATTTTTATTATTTTATTACTATTACTCAGTGATAGAGTTCTCAAATTGTTTCCAAACACGACCATACCCGACGTTTTCGGGCCGTGTAGGACCTAAAATGTATGCTAACTGGTCGGCCCGGCTAGGGCCTCGGGCCGGCCCAGTTAGGGCCTTAATTTTCAGGCCTGTTGAGAACTCTAGTTCAGTGTCTTGCTCAAGGACACTTCGACACTAACTCTAGCCTGATAAGTTCAGGAACGTTTGCCATAGGTGAGCATCCCTCAACCCTCATGATCGTCCCTCTCTCCCTCAGATCAACTCGACAGTGTCCATGTCGGGTCTTCATGCCGTGAGCAGCTCGGACGACGTGAAGCCTCCATTTGGCCTGCAGCAGCTGTCAGCCCACAGTCCCGGGCCCATGCTCTCCCAGAAACGCCTCTGCTCCATCTGTGGAGACAGATCCTCTGGTGAGAAGAAGAATGCACAATACTCGACTCGACTACATAGAAGAAAGTTCTCAGTCGCCACGACTGATTTCAGTTAGATTCCATAGAACTCAACATGTCTACGGAAGCATGTCATGCATCGAAAATAGGCTATCTATCTACATGTAATTAGTCTATTTTCGGTTATATTAAGATTAAAGAGTTTTTGAAGAGGTCAAACTTGCAATAGAATGTTCAATCTTCCAGAAAATCCTAATGATCTGAGATATTTCATGAACGCAAAGATTAATACTCTGGCGTCTGGCATTTTGTTTTAAAATACAAAATGACTATCCTTTTTTGTCAGGGCTGGTAATATGGCCGACTAATGTGGCATCAATCTGCAATTTCTCCAACTGGTGGTTGTATGCCACCAGCGCTTCCACAAATAATACGTAAATCCTCTAAACAAACATATTCATTTAATTATAACTACACACATTGCATACATATCTTCTAATGGTACATTTGCCTTTTATCCAAAGTGCTTTTCAATGTGTACAGATCTATCAATTACTGTACTCAACCCATGAATCCTTGAATTCATGAAGATGTTTTTGTTTTTGTCGCATTCCCGAGCCAATAATTTGATGACCGGCAGAGTCTCGATAAAAAAAAGAACAGCCACCCAGTCACCAAAAGGTTAAGCCATAGCTGGACAAGATGGGGCCTTAAGGGTCTTGCTCAAGGACACTTTGACACGAAGCCAAATGGAGCGGGATATTGAACCAGAGACGCCTCACAGCTCACACCTCATAAGGCCTATGATGACCTAAATTGTTATTCGGTTACATCTTGGGAACGCATGTGTCACAGTCTGTCCGTCTTGGGACTTGGCTGGAGCATATCTTGTCGTATAGCCTAGGATGAGCAAATACATGTATATGGTTACATCTGTGGAAGGCTGTGTGCTGCATACCAAAATGTAGGTCACTGTGACCCTAAAAACCCAATTTCAATCACTGCTTCTTCCAGTGGAGGACTATGGACTACCCAGCAATGCTTTGACTGGTTTATAGAGATGCAGCCGATAATCGGCAATGGATCGGATCAGCTCAATATGAATGTAATTGTTGAGATGGGTGTTTCCGATCAAAAGGTAAATTCACCGATCTGATCAATGACGTATTATACATGCGCTAGTCTAGGGTTTGTTATGGTTGTGCTGTCATCCTCCTCTCTCTCTGTGTTTGCGTGCGTGAGTGTGAGATAACCTACGCTGTTGTTAAGCCTCGTTCCAAAAGGGACGTTCACTCAGTTGTGACAGCAGTCGTCTATGACGTAGACAACTGATGTCACAGCTGAGTGATGTCACTGGCTGGAAACATCCACGCTGTGTCTATGGATCCTGAGATCCACATCATTTGATTTCTTTTGAATTCTACCCTAGTGAAGTCAAAAGCAGATCCTCTCATTATTTCCCCTCCTCCACCAGGTAAGCACTATGGCGTGTACAGCTGTGAGGGCTGCAAAGGCTTCTTCAAGCGGACGGTTCGCAAGGACCTCAGCTATACATGCCGCGACACCAAGGACTGTCTGGTCGACAAGCGGCAAAGGAACCGCTGCCAGTACTGCCGTTATCAGAAATGCCTAGCCATGGGCATGAAGAGGGAAGGTGAGCGACCCAGATTCACGGAACCGGTAACCGTACGTCTCAGGTGTCCAGTCATGAGTCAGGGCTCCAGGCAAATGCTACACCAAGCAGCTGCCATCATATTGGAACTATAACTTGGCTGTCACAGCCTTATTCTCCTGGCACAAACACACTATGATGTGAGACACGATGAGAACATTTAGGGCAGAGAAGAGTTTTCAGTTGGGATTCTATCCTAGTATGCAGACATGAGTTCTAACCACCTTCTTAACTGGCTCAAAACAATGTTTTCTTTTTTTATATATATATAATAAAAGAAAGGAACCCCTTGAATGCGGATAAAAGGCTTTCAGCGTACAGTATATGCAACAACAGAGAGAGTGTGTTTCGGACTAGAGTTCTTCCTCAGGCAGCATTTGGAAGCCAGTCTCTGTTGTTGAGTGAAAGCATTCAGTTTTTCCCAGTTTTTAAAGTGCAGTGCACTGTTGATTAGCACCGTTAAATGTTTTTGTTGCTATAACCATTACACCATCACCTATGCTTGATTTGTACTTGGTTGCACATAGTGTCACCCATTGTGAGCTTATAGATCTGCTATATTCTGTGTGCGACACTGGTGAGCAACTAAGTATAAGGATACGGGATACACATCTGCGGCAGAAGCATTGTAGCCAACACAGATGCGTCAATGTACCCATTTAACGCTGCCAATGGACGCTAAACCCCCTCGGTCGCATGGAATGGATGGAATTGGAACAGTTACGATGCTTCTGAAGCATGTGTGACCATGCTCTAAATCAGGCTTTAGCATGAGAGGATGAATTAAATATGTCTCCATTAGAGTACTGCTACGTTTCCTCAGTTTGGTGTTGCAATCGAGGAAGCGACCTGGGGGACAGCAGGATTGTTTATTGCATGGCCCTTACAGCAATGGTTGTTGTAGCATGTTGCTGAGAAGTGGAAGAATCCCTGCATTGATCTATTATTGACCTGACATCAGTCAAGTTCGATTTACAAATACATTTTGAGCAGTTGCTTTGGCTTGCTTTACCACCTAGGGACGTGTGATGATTTAAAAGTGAATTTGATTTTAATGTACCTGATGCATTAAGCCATCTAATGGGTAAGAGCGAATGTGAGAGACATTTTGGCATACAATACTCAAGCTCTGCTTCTTAATCTTAGTCACATTTAAAAAAAGATCAGGCTGAGATCATCTTTATGCAAGCCCTCACTGTTAACCTCATTGTTTTTGGTGCCCCCACTCCATACGAGCTCAGAGCAAGGCTTTTTACAGAGCGTTATTACGCAAAGTTATTGTTTCATTGTGACTCTTTGTGTGTGAGCTAATCATTTGAGTAACCCAGTACTTAAGGCGTTGGGTGTACGGGTGGCAGTTATCCGAGTGACTTCACAGTAAGTGTGCATTGCATTGCAAGGCAAGCCAGCAGCAATAAGGAAGACAGTACAATGTTCCACCAGGAGATAGATCTTTCATCATTAGGCTGGTCAAACTGTACTGTACATCTGGGGTCTTCAACGTTTTCAGGCCAAGGACCCCTTAGTTGAGAGAGAGATGAAGCAGGGACCTCCCACAATACCATATCGTTTCATCATTTGACAGCATAATCATAAGTGTATTTTGGGTTTATGTAAATTTGTTTCCAGATATTAAACCACTTGAACCATCAATAATTAATAAACTTGACCTATCATTCTGTACTTGGTCTGCTCTTTTCCCCCTCTACACGAAACTTCTTTGCCAAAAATAGCCGATCTACAATCTGTCGTGAGCTTGTAGATCTGCTATTTTTTGCTTAAGTTATGGACGCTAGGGTTCAAGTGGTTAATATAGAAATGGAGAAAAAAAGCTTCTATCACACAAAGTTTGGAGGACCCCCTGTAGAAACTCTGAGGACCAGCTGTTGAAGACCCCTGTGTACATAATAGTGAATGACAGCAAGAAACGGTAACGTGTTTTTCTTAAATTGAGATATGAATGAAGTGGAGATCCCACCATCTCCACTTCATCATATCTCAATTTAAGAAAAACATAAGTCTATCCATCGAGCCACACAGGAAATTAAACGCCCAATACCTGCGATGCAGGCACCATATACGCATTGAGGCGGCTTCTTTAGCCCTCTCACCTGTTCTCTCTCACTCAGCAGTGGGCAGGCAGATTGATTACTTTCTCCACTGTTAAGTGGACTGTAGGACAGCTGAAAGGGAGATAGACTCGGGGAGGCGTTTCTGCATGGGGGTCACACCCAGGGACAGCGAGGGATGTAAGTCATGCAACGCCTGATGTAAATTGGTTGCGCAAATAGCCGTTCTACGAGCTCACAACACGTCACATTGCGACACATTAAACCTGTAAATGTGAACGGCAACTAAGTATCAATCAGGAGTAACAGTGCCCTTTGGAAAGTACTCAACATGATATTACTCTCTTCATAATCCTATCCTGTTTAAAACAATATAAACTATAAGTTAATGTCTGCTTACTTATGATGATTATTAATAATGATTAATTCTTCTGGAAAATGTTACCATTTGTATATTTTTTTCTCTTGTTTTGCTAGGATAACAATGTGATTCTTGTAATGAAACTATATTTTCACCAATGCATTCGATTTGTCGGTGAAGTGATTTCATATTGTAACACTGCATACCTTAAAGGGCCAGAGAGAATGAGTAAAAATAGAAAGGAGAGCGAGAGCAGATGTAGAAAGAGGAATGTTAACCACTTAACCCTGGTGTCCCAAATGGGGCATGTCATTATAGGTAAGCATTTTCTGAACAGCGAAAGAAAAATAGCACATCTACAAGCTGTCAACATTGTACTGTAGAGCAGCTATTCTTGCCTCACGGTTCTTAAACCAATGACACTGTCGTACGATGACGTATAAAATATCAGAGAACAGGGTTACAAAAGTCAACCTTAAGTTGTTAAGGGGCAAGGGAGGAGGAGATGAATGGAGCGATGGAGGAAAATGGAATAAGAGATGAGAGGAAAGGAAAGAAGTCAATTAATGAAGCAGTAAAATATTAGGAAAGGAGGGGAGGAGAGAGAGAGAGGGAGGGATCGAGCGAGCAAGGGAGGGCTTGGGGTTGCAGGCCAGCGAGGGGAGAAGAGGGGAGAGTCGTGGGTAAGCCTTGCAAACACTAATCCCCCTCTCCCCTTCTCTCCCTCTTTTGTTTTTTGTTTCCTCTCGTTCTCCCTCCCCCTCTCTCTACCTCCTTCTGTAGTGGTCCAGGATGAGCGACAGAGATGTAAGGAGGAGGGAGATGAGGGTGGGCGGGACTGTGTGCGTGCGTGCGTGTGTGTGTGTGTATGTATATGTGTGTAAGTGTAAGACCTCACTTCTACTTGCGTGCCGTGTCGTACATTGAACGTGGTCGATCTACAAGCTCACACCAAATTGCAACATGACGTGATGTGAGCTTGTAGCTCGGCTAGTATTTCCAACGAGCGACACAATGCGCTACAAACTACAACTTGCATAACAGAGCGATGAGTTTACCTTTTTTTGGCATACTCTATGAGCAGAAA